>NC_072739.1:11196391-11297143 GCF_026930045.1 Uloborus diversus
CCCTATTCGCAATTCCAGAGCTCGAATACGCTAAATTGCGGTGATAAACAATACTGGGTAAAACATTCCATTCCAGGTGTTTTCTTTGGGGGTAAATTACAGGCTTCGGACAGTTTGTGGTGTAATGTAATTTCAGAAGAATAGACAAGAAAGCTTTCCACAAACACGATGTAAAAGTACTGTGATTCACTAAGCGTCAAAGCAAATTATAAGTTACGGCATTTGTTTGTTTTACCTTTTCATCCGCCATTAGACTTTCACTGCAGCGCCCCCTATAGTTTATTGGAGTTGCGAAATTCTTGCGAAAGGGAGATAAGGGGTTATCCAAAAAATGATGTCACGATTTTAGGGGATAGGTGATATCACGCATTTTGGTAGAAATAAAGTCATTTTTACATCAATATGTTTGAGTAACATAGTGTAATGTGTTACATTGGGGGGGGGGGGGTCATATTAGTTGGGAAAAATGTAACATTATAGCCCTTAAGTTAGGGGCTTCTCCCCCTTCCTCAAGAGCAATGGCACAATTTCCTCCAAAATACCCAAAGAGCAAAAACCCCTCCCCAAAAAGGAAAAATTACCCCCTAAGAACACCCCCCTAAAAATTTCATTCATTTTGCACCACGACCCCTTCCCCTCAGGTGGCACCCCTGCCTAAGTATTTGTAAGAGAATTCTAAGCAACTTTTCTAAGTGAATTCTGCCTTCAAACCAAAAAATTCATAACAAATTGTAACTTAAAAAATTTAATCAATATTTTGTAGTCTTGCACAAAACGCGACTATGACAGAGTGCAGGGGTGCCCACTTTGGGAGGGGGGAGGGGTCATGGCGCATATTGCGCCATTGAAAATTTTAGGGAGGAGTGTTTTGAGAGTATTTTCCACTTTTTTTAGGGGGTTCCGATTTGTGGAGGGAGTCCTCGTGGTATTGGGGGGGGGGTGCCCTTGCTCTTAGAGAGAGCACCCCTGCAGAATGATTAATAGTTTTTGAATAGAAATTCCCTGAAAGTGTCAAGATTTTTCGAATAGACAAATGCGTTTCAAAAATTTCAAGTTCAACTATGCCGTGGGCAGGTAGTAGGTAGTATCTGCAGAAATGAATTTCCGAGATATTTGAAGGAACGCGTTTTGGATTCCATACTAACAATGGGGGAAATGTTGGAATGAGACGCTATTTTTACGGTCCCCCCCCCCCCCCCCAGCGGAAACCAAATAAGCAAGCTTGTAAAATAAAACTAACGTCCAATATAAAAACGAGCTGAATGTGCATCACATGACTTCCTTTTATTCCAATTTAATGGTATTTCCCCCATTACTGGCAATTTTAATGTGATTCAATAGTTTACTCTATAAATATCATCAAAGTGGACAAATTGAAACCAAGTTTAAAAAAAAAAAAATCCGCTAAATTTGTCGCCAAGTTGGCGACAAAACATGGCGACTAAAAGACTGGCGATATATCGCCAAGTGTCCGCAAAATTATAACACCACTTGAGTTTAAATCGAAATTAACAATGATTTCCCCCCAAAAAGGGGCAAAAGACCCCCTTTAGAAGTACTCGAATGCAACCAAAAGGGGAGGTGCACAACTAGACCCCACTAGGAGTCTACGCACCAAATTTCAACTTTCTAGGACATACCGTTCTTGAGTTATGCGACATACATACGCACATACATAGATACGTACATACAGACGTCACGAGAAAATTCGTGCAATTAACTTGGGAATCGTCATTATGGAGATTTCCCGTATCCATACGTTTCTTAGGACACTTACTTATCCACGTTTGGTCGAGTCGAAAAAAAAACTCAATATTCATTCGGGGGTGAGTAAAATGGAAATTAAGGTCGATTTTGAATGAAATTTTTTCGCGAATGCAATACTTCCTTTTTTGTAAAAGGAAGTAAAAATGCAAAAAGAAAAAAAAAGGTGGACAAATTGCAGTTACTGCCCTTCACCTGCCCACGGTAGATCAATTTTCACTTTGTATTGGAATATATGACTCAGAATATGGTATAGCTACCTATTTTGGAGTAGAGATTGAGTAATTGGAAAGAAATCGTGATAAAATTACTTGTTAACTTGACGTAGGCACAAAATCCATATCCATTGTGAAGACTTGTTTCAGGGGAGTTGAATTTTTCATCAGTCAACGAAAAATGAAAATCGACGTCAAAATCGAGTTTTTTGACATCACAAATCCATTTCAAAAATTCGGCAGCTTCTACTTTGCACTGAAAAAATGAGCAACTAACATGGCATAGTTCCCAATTTTGGAAACTGCAAATTTGGAAGATTCTGCATACGTCAAATAATTAAAATGTTGTAAAATTACTTGCGAGCTTAGAGTTGGTGCGAAATTCAATTTCAATGAAATGGTCAATTCAATTCGGTTGGATTTTTCATCTATTAACGAGTTTGAAAGATTCTGCATACGTCAATTGAAAAAATTGTTATAAAATTACTTGGCGAGCTTGGAGAAAGTACGAAATTTAATTTCATTGAGATGGTCAATTCAGGGCGGTTGGATTTTTCATCAATTAACAAGAGCTGAAGATCTAAGATCAGTTAGAAGTTACTGTGGGAATATTTTCTAAGGAAGGCGTTGACCATCTAGCTTGCAAGACAGAATTTGTGTGATGAATCGTCGCCATTTTCTTATTTATTGTATTCCAAATTCCCCCAGCTGGATTTCGCATTCTACTTCCGTGAAAGGTATTTTCAGACAAGTGTTTAGAAGTTGCCATTTCGATCTTTTTTTTTTTTGAAGAAGTTGGCGGATGTGCGTTGTGGTAAGTGAAAAAATATGAATTTTATTGCATGTTATGTAACAGAATGATTTAATAAGGTGCTATAATCATTTTTAGGTAATTTTATTTGGTTTTATAAAACTGGTTTTTAAACTAAACAGTTCTTGTCATAGCTTGAGGGGATTTGATTGAAATTTTATTGAAGAAATACAGTAGACCCTCATTTTATGCGGAGGTTACGTTCCACGGAAATGCTGCGAAAATCGAAACCGCGTAAGTTAAGACTTAATAATTGTAGTGTTAAAATAGGGGTTAGGTTCCATAGATGAAAAAAAAAATCATTCTAGGATAAACAAATACATATAATAACTTTAATGTGTACTTATTTCGATACATATACACAGCGTTTATAAAGGAAAAATGAACTAATTTACAACAAAAAGAGCTGATTATAATATTCTTTAGGCAGTCATTTATTTTTATTATTGTTCACTGTAGTTATTTTTGCAGCATTAACGCATCCATGATCAATTACATCATTTCCAAAAAGGAATCTTCTTTCGCTAGCAAATCAGAAAGATCATTTACCAGTGTTAAGGAATTTTTAATGTGAGAGTTTTTCGTTGTGTATTATCGATGTCGGTATCCTCGCTGGTTTCGTTCTCCTCAATCTCTTCTAAAAACTCTTCTTCCAGTGAGTTCTGAATAGTGTAAGTTTAATAACTTTTCTTCTAAAAAGAGCTCTGGTACCAATCGAAAAAATGTCTCCATTGATCCAAGTTTGCTTATTAGCACGCCAAAATGCGATTTATTACGTGCAATCTCGGGAGTTTTGATTTTGAAAGGGGAGAAAATTTTTTATCTGTTTGAGTTGCCGCATCCACGTAAAATCAAAACTCATCCGTATGAAATAAAATAAAGGTGTCGAATCTTCAACTGCGTATAATAAAAACCGCGCAAAATAAACTCGCGTAAAACGTGGATCTACTGTATTTATAAAGTTAGAACTGATTCGGTACAGTAAAACCTGTGAAGTTGACACCCTTGTAAGTTGACCGTCTAAGTTAACCGCTTTTTTCAGGTGCGGAATTAGCCCTTATCATATAAATCAACCTCTGTAAGTTGACCACCTGTTTAAGTTGACCACTAAAAAGGTGCACCGCAAGTGGTCAACTTACCACAGGTTTCACTGTATTTTTAAATAGGATTGTATTAAAACTAACAAATGGATAGTGTGACTACTACTTTTGAGCGAAATTTCTTTATAAAATTGTAACATTTATTTTGCTATGAAGTTTTAAATGAGTTTTTTCGAATGGTAATAATTCAATTCATCATAATATTTCTATTTCTTACACTACTTCATGAGTGTGTAATCCCTAAAGTGCATAGAGTTATTTCGTTGTTATTTTTTGTGGTCAGTCGAAAAAAAATGTTTTTACTCAGTTTTCAGTTTTTTCATTACAGTACTAGTTTTAAAGTTAAGTGAACCAGGAAAAATCATCCAATTTTCGTACACCATCTAAGTTCGTAGCAATAATTCAGAAATGAGTATAATTTGTGGCTGTAGATTGTTTGTAGATTTGTACATAAGACTTCAAAAAGTAACCCTCCCCCTCACCCCCCCCCCCAGACTAATAACATTTTGCCATCTGACCACAGTTTTGACAACTCAATTAATTATGGATGATTTGCGTATTACTTAACAGGCACCATAATAGAAAATAAGATCTTTGCAAAAACATCTGCACCCCTAAATTGCCATAAGTATTTCGGTATCTAAAGAATCACGTTAATCTAACGTTATCTAAACAATCAAACGATCAACAAATCAAATGATAGAATAAATCATCAATCAATTTTAAAAAACCTATAATACAAGGAATTACAACCGATTGAAAATATTATTACAATTTAGGAAATAAAGATATGTTTTTTTTTTTTCGAGATCTAAAGAGTCAAGTTAATACAATCAAACGAATAAAAAATTATTTGGTAGAATCAATCATCAATCAATAAAAAAGCAATTAAAAATATTATTATAATTAAGGAAACGAATTTGCAAAACATCTGATCAAACGACTTTTTCTTTTAAGTATGCTGACACTTTGAATTACCTATCAATCTTTCGAACTTAAAAAAGATATTTTAGTACTTGAAACGATAAACGAAGTCGATTTTGTAGTCATTACCTATTTAATATGAGGAAAAATCTTAATTCCACGTCTAAAGAAACTAATTAATAGTTAATTTGCAGATCAGTTAGGTAAGGAACTGTCCACAAAATGATATCACGCTTTAAAGGGGGAGGGGAGTTCGTGAAATTGTAACAAGAGGGGGTTAACAGGAAAGGCGATCGAAAAATATTTTTCTGAAAGCGTTACATCATTTATGGACAGCCCCTACTGTTATGCACCACGAAGTAAATTTTCAAAAAAAAAAATTATTAATAATAAATAAATAAATAAATAATATTCGAATAGAACGCACTATAAATGAAATTGTGTATGAAAAACAAGTTAAGATTACAGATTTTTTTCATTAGTCCATACGGAAGTCACTTTTTAAAGCAATATGCTTTGTTTTTTTTTTTTTGTTTTTTTAATCCTAGGCCCCGATTTTACGTTTTCCCGCTTGCTGCGTTTTTTTATCACCAGTTTCAACGGAATACGAAAAATCGGGGCTCCACTGACTGAGTGGATGTACGCTATTAAAAAACAGAAAAAGAATACTCACTTGCTTTTATTTCATCTAGGTAAGCACGCTGTCTTTTTTTTTTTTACTTTTTTAATACAGTTATCACTACATCTTTACTGATAACTCTTGCCTCAAAATAGCAAAGCAATCTTCTTACTGTCAGCATTTGCATTATGATTGCTAAAATCCCATTTCGCTCTTTATCCTTTCATGGGATTTCATAAAAGGATATCTTTTATTGTGTATCTAATTTTTATTTCTCGGCTTTAAAAATAGATGTCAATACACGTACATTAGAGTGGTTCAAAATTACAC
Source organism: Uloborus diversus (assembly GCF_026930045.1). Lineage (NCBI taxonomy): Eukaryota > Metazoa > Arthropoda > Arachnida > Araneae > Uloboridae > Uloborus > Uloborus diversus. The sequence goes on from NC_072739.1 coordinate 11,202,155, forward strand.
GTAAAAAAAGTTTCTCCCAGATAACAAGACATCCCAAAATATTTTTAGACTTGTGGATAGTAATATACTGTAAGAAATTTAGTTTCCCTATTTCAACTGAAAGAGGGTGCTCAACCCTCTCCCCCAAACTTCATAACTGTGGGGAGGGGGTTAAAAAAGTACATTGAACTAAAAAAAAACAATGCTACATATAATATACACTATTAATATGCATATACATTGCAAATAAAATAATTATTAATAAAAAAAAAAGCTGGGGAAATAAAATGTTTCTAAATTTGTGCCATTTTCTATGCTACGGCCAATGTTAAATGAAGTGGTCATTGACCACCATCCTAAAATTTGAGTAAGAGCCTAAAACTTTTTCAGCATAGTACTGTTAGTAAGTCTAAAAAGAATTGGAGGTGTCCTGAACTTTTGCTTGAAAAAAAAAAAAAAAATAAATAAATAAAAAAAATTGAACCATCCTTACTGTATAAAAGGCAAGTTAGAGTAATAACGAACTTTTGTAGGCTATATTCTATATTTTTTGTATTGTATTTTCGTAATTTTCTGAAATGCGACTTAAATTTCGTTCTCTTGAGTTCAAATTACAATTACTTTGTGCAGCGGTTTATGTACATTTGCTAAATTTATAGTTTTTTGTTTTTTTTAAATGCGTACTTTCATTAACTCGGAGAACCTGTAGTCGGGATTAGTAAGGTTCTACTGTATATTGAAATTTTGCGTTTCTAACGGTAAAATACAGTGGCCGCCGCATATATGAATCACGTTTGATCTAAACAGTGTTGATTCCATAAAGCAGCTGATTCAATAAAGCGGCTAATTCAATAAAGCTGGATTTTGTTCTGTTTATGACAAATTGATTCATTTAAGCGGTTGATTCAATCAACCGGCCTCCACTGTACTTCCATTGGAAGGATTATATGATGGTGAAAGAGTCAAACAAATGGACAGAACGCACAAAAACAGTGGGCATTTATATTTCAAAAATATACGTATTTATTTTGACATGTCTGCGTAAGAGGAGAAAGTATAGGTACTTCGAAAAAAAAATCTTGACGAAAACAAAAGTAAACCATGATCCCTAACTTAAGTATTTTTTCTTAATTCTGGATAACTCAGGGCCGTATATAAACAAGAAATGGGTTTTTAGAGCTTAAAATCTGTAAAAATTTTCCAAACTATTCCAAAAAAAAAAAAAAAAATCCCTACGTACTTTTTGCTGAAAAAGTTAATATTAGTTTTTTTTTATTTATTTATTTTTCAGTTTATTTGAAAATTTAAAAAAACTGAAGAACTGTGCAAACTCTGCTTTATCTGCAGTATTAGTTTTCATTGAAGTTATTGTAAACATCATTTCTAACAAAACAATAGTGTTTTCTAAAGATTTTGAATATCTTACTCTAGCAAAAAAAAAAAAAAAAAAAACCTTCTTTCAATTTGAAAGCTCTATAGTTAATATATTTTATAAGTGTCAAAAAATCTAAATTTATAAACTATTATTTCGAATGCGCCTATACCTAGTACACGTCTCGTTTCTTTTGAGTTTTTAAAAAGACTTCAAATATTTAACTGGAGTGAAGTAATGTAGTGTACATATCAGATTTTCTCTTCATTTATTAGACACCACATCTTTTACATTTGTTTATGTTAATGCCATTAAAGTAGCACCCCCTCACTTAAACAACCTATTGTAACAAAAATCTATATATTATACGAATTAAATCAAATTTTATTGATCGTATATATTTTGAAATGTGTTAGGCAGAACCCTCGCCGAAACAAATGACTGGTTACGCCATGGGATAAGTATACGACACGTTTAGGAGTTTTTATTCAGTTTTATGAAAATAAACTTTTAAATATACAGTAGAACCTCTCAATAAGGGACACTAAGGGGACCAGACATTTTGTCCCTTAAATAGAGGTGTACCTTATTCGGAGGTGGATGAATTGGTGCATGCCGTATACTTAGTAGTATAATATCACAATAAGCATTAACTATTAACACTTGAGATTACATACTGAAAACGTCTCATTATGTTAAATAAAATTCATAATTATACAAATGTCTAAGTTTATATTATTTAATGAAGAAAAATTTAGTCAAAAATTTTGTAATGGCAAAGTTTTGTAGCACACAGAAATAATTTTGAAGTAAAACATTACATGTACTTGCTTTATGTTACGTAATTTACAATGTAATACTACGTGAATTACAATCAATGTCCAAATTTTTTAAGTTTTATATATAAAGCTAACTAATTAGTTGCTGTGCATTCTTCGTCGGCCCGGAACCTACTTGAATAAATTGTTGGGAGGGCAAATGATGCATGTTAATTTCAGAAAGTTTTATTTATTTATTTTTTTTACAATTCATTACTTGTCTCTTTCACATATGTTTATGTCAAACTTACCTCAATTAATTTTTAGACGAAACGTGAAACTTGAATTCCAGTAAATTTACTATTTCTTATGCCTAATGTATTCTATACATTATTTCTTGCATTTTTTTTTTTTTTTTGTGACTGTCCCTTAAACAGAGTGTCCCTTAATTAGAGGTAAATACATAGATGTCCCTATTCAAAGGGACTGGGACCAGAAAAAATGTCCCTTAAATAGAGGTGTCCCTTAAGGGAGGTTCTACTGTACTACTATTAAAATATACGTCTACTAAATTATGTGTCGACTACTAAAAAATAATGGAGGTGATTTGACATTAAATGCACTAAAAAAAACTGGATCAAAACGCTCGCCTAAAAATTACGATGTCGTAATCTTGTCATCCCCCCCCCCCCCGCACCTCTCTCTCTTGCGCACTCTTGAAATTTGAGAACAGTTCAAAGTAGAGGATTGTAAATCGAAGTTATATACGCTGAATGGTTCTTTCTTTTCCCTAAGCTGTCTTCAATTTGAAACTGTTATTTTAAACCGGCTAAACATTTTACTGATCGATAAAACTGCTTTATTTAAAATGGCTTTCATCTACAACATTACACATGGAAGCAGTTGTGCTTCACTAAAATTCCCAGACGTTAGACGAAAAAAGCTAAGCCTTGTCACTTAAGACACTAAATACCGTAAACTAGCCTACTAGAAATGTAATTTTGTCATTGCAACAAGTAATGTTAATATCGTCAGTTTAGGGAAACTGCGCATCGGAATCATCATCCCCTCGATCCCTCCTCCGAAAATATTGATCGTCCGTTTTGAGGAAACAGTTATTATCCCTAATAAGGAACTAATGCTTTAGACTAAGCTTCCCCAACAATACTAATAATAATTTATAATACTAATGTACTCTGTTTCATAGCTTCGAGATATTTCCGAAACCCTTAACTTGGCGTAATTCTAATAAATTTCGGATTACTAGAGCGTGCTCCTGCCCTGATCTCTACATAGTATAAAATGAAGTTCCCAAAAAGCGTCTGTGTGTTTGAACTCGCAAAACTCGAGAACTAGGCGGCCGATTGCGTTGAAATTTTCAGTTTGTTCCTTTAAGTCCTGAGAAGGTTTGCAGACCAGTTCGAATAAAATTCGATGAATAGTTCTTTTTTTATTCCAATTTACGTCCAATTTTCACATAAATTCTCAAATATGGGGGTGAAAAATTACTTGCACATATTAATATTACATATCGTTAGAAAGGGTAGAATTTTCCGCGTTCTACGCAATTTGTTTCAATGCTCTAACTTTATTACGGCGGGAGTTATTTGCGTTTTTAGCTCGAATTTTTTTAGGTTTAGCTGAAATTTAGGCATTACTTCCTTCATTAAATAAATCAATAAAAAGTGAAGGAATTGTCCCACAGCTTTCTTTTTGACGCCATTGGAAAAAACGACCTTTTTTACTCCAGGCCTAACTCGACCTATGGTCGAAAAAATAAGCTTTTATCTCGAAAGGAAAAAAGTTACAAGCCTTTTTAAATAAAGTTTAAGAAATCTCGATTCCATTCAAATTGTGAACCATTTTCTTTCACATTGTAATTCCTTAAATTTATTTTATTTTGTGTTTCCATGGTTACACATTTTAAATCCATCTTTCTGGATTTAATTTCTTAAAAATATTTTAATATCGTCATTGTTTGGAAGGGAAATCAGGATGTTTTTTTATTCATTTTTTACGCCTGATTGTTGAATATACGTCACTTGACACAATTTTTATTTTCAAGGTAGACCGGACAAAGCCGGGCAACGCAGCTATGGTCCTTGAATAAAATTAAGTCCAGGTCCGTCATTTAGAGGATAAGGGAAGGAAAGAAAATCACCCATCTCCCCCCCGTTTTGAGAAACATAACTGGTTTATGATACATAGGGTAACGGCATTAGTAACAGACATGCTTAAGCCATCGCTCTCAGGTTAACTCAATTTTCTGAGCCTTTTAATGTATTCAGACTTTTAAAAATATTTTTCTCTCATTCAACTACATCTCATCTAAGGTTTGGCTGCTTCTGGGTCCTCTGAATGAGTTAATTCTATTTTTATTTGCTCAAATTCGAGAGTAGGTCCGACTCCCAGTAACAGACACCGAAAATGCTGATGATATCCAGCAGCAGACAGGATGAGGAAAGGATGAGTAATGAACAGCATTCCCCTTTTCTGTTCAAAATGTGCAACAGTTATGAATTTTTAGAGCTAAAGCCTTATTAAATTCAAATGAACATGAAACACCGGCAGACCTCGTGGTGGCTGTTCCAAACCTTCCACCATTGCCTTGTCAGTACCAACTGGCTCACAGAATTCACTCTAACACTAGATGGTCTCACCGTATTCATGGGCCACAGCAATATTTGTTTTATCCGCCTAAAATTCTTATTATTTAAATCCTGACGATTGTCTGTTACTGGATCCTTGTCTGTTACTGCACCTTTGTCTGTTACTGGTGCCGTTAACCTAGGTATTTTGATTTTTTTTTTCCTATAACACGCACTGAGGCACTTTACTCCTCCGCGCTTTCCCCGGAAAACTTTGAAATGAATGGCCTGATTAGTGGTTAAAAGTCCTCGAGAGCAGTGGCGCACACAAGGGAGGGGTCCGGACCCCTCCCATAGGTCTTGCTTTTTTACCGATTGATTATGATTCTATGTATTTTATACGTAGAGTAATTTCAAACAAAGGTAACAATACTTTCAGTTGTTATAAGTGTAATAATAAAATCCTCATGTCAAAAGATTTTTTTAAATGTTGTGCTCTTTTTCTATAACGAATTGCTTGTAAGAAGCAGAATGGTGATTATAAATGAATACACCGCAATAACCATGTTTTTAGTTTTGTAATTACAGAATAAAATGAGAGTCTAAGAAATTGAATCAATTTTTTAATTATAAGAAAAGTAAAAGCATAAATTATTTTGCTCTCTGGTTATTTTTTTAAGTATATTTCATTAAACAATGCTAATTCAATTTCAATAGTTTATTTTTTACTGTTTTTCATTCCCGGGATTCGATAAAATCAAGCCAATATATTTGACGGCATATTGGGGTATGATAGTAGAATAAGGCTTTTGATCTTGGACCCTCTCCCTTACAAAATTCCTGTGTGCGCCACTGCTCGAGAGATTTATACATTTGCATTTGCACTGTACACCTAGCATAGCGTCTTGCCACAGGTAACAGGACATAATAGGTTCATTTTTCTGGCTGTTCGATATAGAAAATTCCTGTAAATGATAAGCGACACCGACAAAAAGAATCAAAACAACAACGCCCAGCTCCCTTTCCACCAGATGACGACAAAGACGCACGTGCAATACCATCACCCAGTCATCTCCGGAGAAAAAACCGCGCGATAACGCGCCAGCCAAGGCAACCCAGCTTCTCGCTCCCTCTTTGTGTCTCAGCTGAAGAGAAGGATCGGCCGCGCCGACCAATCAGCGTGCATGCCACTGCCGGGATAGCTCCGAGGTGCGGGGGGAGGAGGGATATTTTCGGCTACCTGTCGGCTGGATGCCGAAGCGAAGCTGTGGACCGAGCATCCCTTTCTTTTCTTTTTTTCCTTTCTTCTTCCTCGCGCACGCTAGTGAGGAGGAAGCTCCAGCGGTGCGCAAATCTCGCGCTTCTGCGCCGCGCCGGTCAGTTCCGCGTGACTTTTTCAGAGAAGAATTTCCGGTGAATTGGTGGGGAAAATGCTTTGATAAAAGTGTTTGCTTTCCGTTACTTCACAGCTCTCCGAGCGATATCTAAACTTGGAACAGACATTGCAGTGAATCACTGTGTCTGCTTTTGCCGTTCGTCACTTACCCAAAGCTGCTCTGGTTCCTTCGTATGTGAAACGTGTTTCAGATGAATGTTTCATCTAGGTTTAGTTGGAAAAGTGCCACCTGGAAAGGAGAAAAAAAAAATATAAATACAGTTGCAGTCAAACTTGTGAAAATCGAAAATCTATGTCGAAATTTTTCGTTTTCCTTCCAATGGGGTTGTTTCCTTCAGTCAAAAGTACTACTTTTAGTCACTAAAATTGACAGAATAAGCAAAAAAAAAAAAAAACATGGACCCAGAAAGTACTTTCATTTTCCAAAGAGTTATTTTTTAATTAATTTTTTTAAGATGTCCGATTCTTCAAATAAGGCGTGGTCTTTATGACGTCACAAATGATGTACTTTTGGCGCATCTCTCTGCCGCGATTCCACGTTACGATATCAAGAAGCGAATTAAATATTGCGCTCTACGTTTGCTATCAACCATATCGTTGCCAATACACGTGAGTAAAGATGCGAATTAAATATTACATTCTGCGAATGGCAACAGTGAATAGCATTTCATCATTTGTAATGTCATCGGCAGAAGCGTAAACAATGAAAGCGAACCGATTAAAGTAATTTCTTTTAAATATTAAACTTAGTCAAATTATTTAAAAAATGGTCAGATACTATGTTTTTAAGCATGCTCGTTCAGAAAAAAAATACATTTTAAATTTTGGAAGCAGCCTCATTATAAATGCATTATTCAACCCCCCCCCCCCTGAAATTTTCACCCTCCGAAGACTGAGGAGGGGATTCTCATGTTTAAATTGCTTCGATTGAGGAAAAAGTGAAAGTCTCAATTTTTGAATGGAAAATGTTTTTTTACTTACAGGTACACATAAACGTGCTATTGTATAAACATTGAAATTTGTAAAACGTGTAATAAAAACGTGTCATACTGTAAAATTTTGAACAATATCAATGCAAAATATGTTAACTTTTTGACTTTGAACCAACTGCTTATTTTTATACCTTTGCTCAAAACTTCTGTATCTCGAATTTTCCTTCCGTCTCGTAAAATTCGAGATAGACAGGTTTGACTTCGAAAGTGAGCATTCGGGTCTTCAAATGCAAAAGCATTTTTTATGATTTTTGAACATTTTCCCCCTCCAACGTTAGCCGCGGCCCTCCTAATAAGGGTTAGGACCGACGAGAGGCCATGTCAGTCTAGTTCGGAAACAAGGGGCCCGACGACACTAATGCAAAAAAAAAAAGGGGGGGGGACTCCGAATAAGAGAAAACGTAAAGGTGATGTAAAATTTTCTCTTTTGGTATTTGCTGTTGCGGCACTTTTAATGGAGTTGATTGTTTTCTAGTAAGCAGTTTTGATTTTTTTCTCCCCCCCCCCTTTTCTTCTTTTCCCCCTTTTCCTTCCCTTTTTCTTCTTTTCTTTTTTAGGGAGCGGGAGAGGGCCCAGCGACATAACTGACAAGGGGCTCCTCTTGGCTCTCTGCGGCCCTGTCGCGGACCGCAGTTTGGGAAGCGCTATACTTGAGTATGAAAGAATTTTGTTTTCGTGAATGCGGGGTTTTTTTTTTTTTTTTTTTGGGTAAAGGTTTTGTTTTTGCGATTATGATAGCTTTTGCTGTTGCTTTTGCATTGAATTAATATCAATAAAAATTTGCTCTTTTAAGTTCTTGCAGCCTCGTTACATTCTTTCGATTAACGATCTCTAGATTCCACGATATCAACTAATTGGAAAATTCGCGAATCAAATATTTCGAGATTTTCGAACTTTTCGCGTAGTCACTTAAACTCTACCGTCTTTACTTAACAATCATTGAATAAAAAGTTGCATTAGAATGCGTCAGTATTTATTTCCTAAGTTTTCCGTTTGAGCAAATTAAGGAAAATGTCAGATTTTCTAGTGTCTTTTTTAAGTTTTGTTCGGAAAAATGTTTCGGAAACTTTTCCACGCATTTAAACTGCCCCTTCAACTTTAAAGTTCGTTTTGTCTTAAATTTCCCGAATTATACACGAGTAATACTCTATTTATAAAGAAACCATTTATATTCTTTTGAGTTATTTCGGAAAAATGCTCACTTATTTAACATTTTTATAATGCGCTTATTTAAATAATAGCTCGAAAAGCGAGCAAAAGGTTTTTCGTTTCCCGGTTTTCTGGATTTTGGAAAAAAAGGTTCTGTTCCGACTGTAGTTAAATTAAAATGAAAGTTATTATTTAACTCTGCATATTTTGAATTATTTTATTAACTAGAAAATCGCCCGTCAAGATATGACGGGTGAAAATTGCTTCTACATTTGAACGAAGCCATTACCTGTTTGGTGATATTTTGATACTTGAAATTCTAACTCTAACTCCAGTATATGTACCCTAAACTCCAGTAGATAGCGTTCATTGTTGTTTCGTTTCTTCATTCCCCTGAAATATCACAGTCTTACCAGCAAAACAGTTAAGTTGCTGGATCGAGTTCAGCCTTGTCACGATAAAGCCTTTCCCTTGCATGTTAAACATTGCCAAAACACATTATCAAATGATCATGTTGTGGCGCCAGTTTCCTTGTTGAAACATGCGGGTTACTTGATCATTGGCTATTATATATATGAGGATTCTGCATATTTTTAATTATTTTATTATTTTTTAAGAAAAGAGGAACGCCTCAACAAGACACGATCAAGTGTAATACTGAAAATGCAAAATACGGTTTTGCCGTGAGTGAGAATGTTCTAACTACTGCCACAAAAAAGAAAGGTTTTTGTTTTGCCCAGCACATCATTTTTCATCGAAATCTGCATGCAATGCCGCCATATTTTCTGCAACATCCGTTCGCATGCTACATCCATTTCAACACCGCACTCAATTTACTGAGTAAAAAGACTTGCGAACGCTTTTACGATATTCGCAAAGTGTTTGATCTTCTCGAAGTGCCATTTTCTTTGCTATCCACACAACGTCAAATAACATTCCCAGTCCTATAGTTACTAACATAAAAGTTAGGGGTGCCCACCTAGGAGGAGGGGGGGAGGGGCTCATGGTGCAGACTGCGCCATTAAAATTGTTAGGGGGGGGTGTGTTTTGACAGGTATTTTTCTCATTTGGGGGAGGGCTCTTGCTTTTTTTTGGGGGGGGGGGGTCTTCACGATACTTGAAGGGGGGAGCGCCTTTGCTCTTAGGGGTTGGGCACCCTTGTAAAAGTTGTGATTGATAATTATAAGACTGTTAAAATTAAACGCTTTTGATTGCATACTTAATACGACTGCGCAATTTATTAGAAATCCAAAATTTAGTTGAGTTTTGCCCGTTAGTGCTTGTTTTTGTCTCGTCTTTGCATTGTTATGCATGTTTCGTGTTGCTCAAAATTATTTTTCAGTTAATTTTTCTGGTTGTCTGGTTGCTCATATATGTGTTTATTTCGGCATTTATTTGTTTATTTATTTATTTTATATTTCCAAAATTCTTGTCGTTTTATGTGTTTTGTTCCTTAAGCAATTCTACAGTTTTAGTAATTTTTCGAAGTTCTAACAAGCATTTGGGGCAGTGTAGTCTATTAACCACTTAACGCATTAGTCCGTGGTGTCTGCACATGGATAAAAGTTACCTGTAAACACTTCATACCATTTTCATTTAAAAAAAAAAAACTATTACGTCAACCCTTTTTTCTAGTCACCCACCTCCTGAAATTGAAAAAAAAAAAAAACCCTTAAAATATACTTATACATAAATTTTCTGTCAATAAAAAAATAAATAAATAGATCATTTTTTACCACTTTTCCTGAAATGAATCCGTGTCTTTAAAAAGTAACACAGTTAAATCTGTTTTATCCGAACTGATCGGGAACGTGGGAGTTCGGAACTATCAAACCAATTGGATTACAGAACACATTTTGCATTTCACATGTCCTGAGCATAGCAACAGGGGCATTCCAAGGTATTTTTGACATTTATATAGAGTCCGTAACGTGACGTTTTTTGCCATAACTTTTTAATTTACCGTTTGATTAGCATATTATTTTATTTTGATCTTTTCCTACCAACACACCAGCTCAAATTAAAATAATTTGCAAATCAAACGGTAAATTAAAAAGTTATGGCAAAAAAGGTCACGTTGCGGACTCTACATAAATGTCAAAAATACCGTGGAATGCCCCAACAGTTAGAGCGTGGCTAAAGTGCGACAGGAAAGAGAATAATATGCTTGGCAGTTGCAGTGTTAAATATTGTTTGTATAATTAACAGTAATCATAGAATATTAGAAAGTCGCCCGTCAAGAGTTAAAATTGCTTTCTACATTTGAACGAAGTCAATGCCTGTTTGGTGATATTTTGATAGTTGAAATGGTAACCCTAACCCCAGTGGATGAACCCAAAACTCCAGTAGATTGCGTTCATTGTTGACCCCCTTTTCGTTTCTTCATTCCCCTGAAATGACAGTGTTACCAGCAAAACAGTTAAGTGACCGGATCGAGTTCAGCCTTCTCACGATAAAGCCTTTCCCTGCATGTTAAACATTACCAAAACATATTATCAAATGATATTGCCGTGGCGCGAGTTTCATTGTTGAAACGCGCGCGTTACTCGATCATCGTCTATTATTTATATGAGGATAAGCAGTACAGTACAGACTCGTTTTGACTGGGACCAAAGGCAATCCGGAGAAACGAAAATCCGGGTAATATGGATAATGAGCAAAACACATTCGTAAATAATCAGACTTGTCCTTTACTGTAGCAGAAAAACAATGCTTTGTAACAACATTACATAGGATTGTTGCTCGCAAACATTTTAATGTTCATAGTGGGGCTGCAGTGGTGTCGGAAGTCGGACTGACACTCCAAAGTACGCCACGTTGTTTATTAGTTACAGCAATTTATTGTACGACCTACGCAGGAATTGTAGGGGAATGTGGGGCAAAGTGAAATAGTTAAGATAACTTACTTTTTTTTTAAAATGAACAAGTTAGAAATTTGTTCGGAAAATTCCGGTACATAAATAAAAAACAATATATATATATATATATATATATATATATATATATATATATATATATATATATATATATATATATATATATATATATATATATATATATATATATATATATATTAACTTTCATTGGAACATTATTTTTCATTTTTGGCAGTAAATTTGCACCTCCTTAAACAAGGTGGATTTTTTAACTTCTTTTTTTCATGGGGCAAAGTGAAAAATAAAATATTTTTTAGTGAAATACTTTCTGTGCGATTATTACAGACATTTTTGATCAAGTAAATGAGTAAATACAAGAAGAAATGAAAAAATTAAAATGTAATGAAACAATAAACAAATAAATAAATAAAATAAGTAAATAAATAAATGAGAAAAAAAAATAAATCAGTTAATGATATAGTGAATGAATAAGAAAAATAAGTGATAAATGATTAAATAAAGTGAGTAATTAAATGAAGGAATGTAAATGAAATAATTAATAAGTGAATACGCAAATCATTTGATAAAAGATTGAATAAATAAATGAAATGTACTATTTTACTTTGCCCCACATGCACTTGACTAACAATACAAAGCATTGAAAATAAAAATAAACTTAGTATTAAACAAATATATATTTCACTGAATTTTAGTAGGTCTCAATTCATGTTTAAAATGTTAATTACAGGAAGTTTATGATGTAACTAGTGGTACCCGCACGGCTTTGCTCGTAGTAGAAAATTAAAAGGTCATTTGGTTCGCCTGTATATTTACAAATAATGGATGGTGAATTTCTCGCAAATTTGCTATGTTAATTTGGTCGTCCATGTTACGGTTCCGCACTATGATAATTTGATAATTTACTCGTCCAAGTTATGATAATTTGCTCGGTAAAATGTTCTTAAAATTGGAATAGAAAAAGAACAAAATCGGATTTTCGAAAAATCGCTTCTAGGTGCACACCCCCATGCTACAAACTAATTTTGTGCCAAATTTCACGAAAATCGGCTGAACGGTCTAGGCGCTTTGCGCGTCCCAGAGATCCAGACGGAGACACTTTCAGCTTTATTGTTAGTAAAGATAATAACAAAAATAATTTTTGACTTACTACAAAATATTACAATATGAGTATCAATTTTTGAAAATTGCTTGTATTATTATATTCTTTGATTTTCAGAGGTACTCTTTTCTTGATTAGAATAGACTACACCTGTTACTACATAGTTAAAGTATTAATAGATGGGTGGCGCTAAAAGCAGAGTAAATATTTGACCATTTCACTTTGCCTCGCTATTTCGGTTCGCCCTACATTCCCCTATATTTAATTAAAATAAAGAGTAAATATTTAGCGTTCTCATAGTTTTGTTCTTGCAATCATAATTCAAAATAACTATTTTAGTGAACATATATATTTTTTAACTCAACTTTTCAATCTGGATAAACGAGGTTCTACCGTATTACAGTGACCGCCGCTTATTAAAATCACATTCGTTCTCAGGACATTTGATTTTATAAAGCGGCTGATTTTATAAACCGGCATACCTACATTAAAAAAAAAATAAAGGTTTTGAAGCTGAAACACTTTAAAAAAGGAAATGAATTACGTCATTTATTTTTTTTTTTTGAAGTATTTCAAAATATAGTTGTCATTTTTAACTAACCATGAAGGGTTTTTTTTAATTATTTTTTTATACACGGGTCTTAAAATATTGGCGTATTGCAGTTTGGTTAACAGAATTTGAGAATAAAGATTCAATATCGTTTAAGATTTTACAAAATGCATTGTAACTTTCAACGTTGTTTTTCTCTTTGCTCTAAAGTGCATAGTATAACGTAAACACCAAGCGCTTTTCTGACATCTATTGAAGAGGGGAAATTCGGCAACGAGATTTCCTCATCTTCTGAGACCGTCTACTTCACTTCTTGGTGCTTCTTTATCAATTTTGTACGCAAGATGGCCAAGAGTGATTTTATAAAACGGCGATAATGATTTTATTAAGAGATGGTTTTAACATGTTTTGATATTGCAATGATTCTGTTCTTCCAGATTTGATTTTAAAAAGCGGCTGATTTTATAATCCAGTGATTTTATTAGTGGCGGGTACCGTACAGTAGAATGGGCAAGTCAATTCGGTGACAGGTACAAGGACCCTCGGGCCCTCGGGGAGTGATGTATTACAGAAGAAAAAACTATATCCATAAACCTACTGTGCAAATTAGTCAAAGTTTTATATTAAAAAAAAAGGGGGCATTCATTTTCTTCTCAGCCAATGATGAACTGCGTTTTTGGCGCTAAGACTCGAATTTATTCATCTCGCCGGAGCTCTTATTAATGGACGTTCGGATTACGGGAATTCGGAGTTTGGATTAAAGAGGTTTTACTGTCGTACCAAACATCCGAAATGCTGTCAGCGGCAAAGGTCTACTCTTTTTTAGCTTCTTTGTAGAATATTTGACTTGACAAGAAGTTATTTATTATCAAGGTTCGTGATTTTTTTTAAATTTAAATCGGATTTTTTAAACTTAAATCAGATTTTTTTAAAATTTAAATCAGGTTTTTTAATTTTTTTTTTAAATCTTCAAATTTTGGTGGATATTAATAACTTTACATTTATAAACATAATATAATTCATACAATAGATGAATCCATTCAGCTTACTTTTAAAATTAAGATAAGTTCTCTAACTATTCAATACATTTTTAAAAAATTATAGATGCGTTATAATGTTTAGATAAGATGTGATTTTGCTTCATGCTTTGCTTAAAGATAAGGTTTCCGTCGTCATGTACGTTTTTAGTGTAAAAGTCATGGTGTATAAAAAAAAACTGCAAATTTTTGTTTTGTTCCGAACTGTAATTTTGGAATAAAAGCAATATTGCAGGAGTGAAAATCTGTTACATACACAGAAAAAGGGACATATGTAGTTTTGCCAGTTGAAGTTAAGGTAGTATAATGCAGTGTAGTTAAATTTAGAGCAATACAGCCTAAAAATGCAAACTTAATGTATAAAAATGAAATCAACTGATTTTAATAAATGATTTTCTTTAAAAAAAATCGCTTGATTCAAATCAATGATTTAAAAAGAAAAATCACTTGATTTAAATCATGATTTTAATCAAGCTGATTTAAATCAACGAAACCTGTTTATTATCAATATTGAACTCTACAGGCAAAGCTATGATATCGATTTTGATTTTTTTTTTTTTTACTTTTTATTTTAAAAATAAGTTGACAATACTGCAGGGGCGGACACAGAAATAATATGCTTATAAGAAATTCGTGGCTTCATAACACATAAGTTTTATTGAAGATTTCAGGCACAATGTCTTAGCGAATTTCAAAGCAGTTTCTAATTCTTAAAGTCATGATACAGCTGAGGTGACATTTTGATACAGCATGGCGTATTCATTAATATCATGGTTTTGAAAATAAACAACAATGTGATTTCTTTGGGCGATTATCGAGCAAATGTCCCGTGCGTAACGCTAAGTTTCTTATTTTATTGGTTAGCTGGAAAAAATAAAAAACTTAGCGTTACGCACGGGACATTTTTTCGAGAATAGTCCCTTTCATTTTGTATTTTTTATTAGCCTAAAAAGAAATCTATTATTTCGCAAATTGCTTCCTGGATTGAAATGACTTCCAAGTACGGCTACACATTTTTTTTAATTGTTAATAATTGATTCCATCAAAGAAGAATTAATGAACGAATCGCGATATTACGTTCCCTTGAATTCGAAACCAGTTAAATGCATTTTGCAGCTCTGGTCTCTGTCTCCAGTATTACTTCTTTAGCAAACAAAAGGCTTTTATTTAAAATATGTGTGTGTATTTCGTGTTCGTTTTAATAACTGTAAAAAGAAAGTATTCAATAGAGAAGTCAATTAAAAATAATAAACGAAATAGTTGAGTTAATTTATCCTTTCGGGGGGGGGGGGGTGACACGCCCCCCTGCCCCCCCTAAAGTCCGCTACTGCAATACTGTACAGTTAATTTATATTACAATAACCCAGTTTCTGCTTCGTTTGGAAGCTACTCATGAATCTGCGGTTAGGGCCCGCGAGTCTCGAGAAATTTTCAAAACTGGAACTTAGTCTAAAAGACCCTCCCCTCATTCAGTGACGGATCTACAGTTTTGCCCAGGGCTGCGGAGTCGGAGTCGAAGTAGAACTGATTTTGAAGTAAAGGAATCGGAGTCATGTTTGGGAGTCGAATGTTTGAAATTCTGAGAATCGGAGTCTCATTTTCCCTCCAAATCCGTAACTCTACCAATACTTGCGGAATCGGAGTCGAAGTCGAGCTGCTTTTGGAGTAAAGGATTCGGAGTCGGAGTTGCAGGTTTAAAATTCTTAGAGTCGGTGTCGGTCATTCTCCCTCTTATTTAAGTCCACAAATCTGCCAATACTGGCGGAGTCGGAATATGACTGATCTAAAATTCCCGCAGTTGAAGTCGGTCATTTTCTCTCCGCACTTGTGGTTTTTCCGAACCTGTTTAAAACTTGAAATTACGGCTTTACCCATCTTCCTTCAAATTTTATGTCAACTACTTTCAAAAAAAAAAAAAAAAAAAACGAAATGGGTAAATTTGCCACCCCACAGAAGTTGCCGCCCCGGGCAAGGGGTCCCGGCTTGCTCCCCTTAGATCCGGCTTTGCATTCACTATCAAATACTCAAACGTTTTACACAAAACTTATTTGTGTCCTACAAATAATTTGACCCTCTTCTAGAAGTAACTGGGCCCTCACGTTTTGACATCTCTGGTAAATTAATGTCCCAGTCCTCGGAAACTACGCGTTAACTCTTGATGGTTTTCTCCTTTATGGGGAATTAGTCAACAAGGGGGGGGGTGAAAGGGTTGAAAGAAATTTTAAGGCAGGCGATAACGGAGGGTGGGCACCCTACCTAGTAAATTAGATCTTGACTGGACTCCTAATCGTTCCCCAAACTTTTGTTCACGTATGAAGACATACCCATCTTGTGGGAGCACAGGAGCCAGTTCTCGGAAATCTAACAAAAGGCACAGATAAGCAAACAGGGAGTCGCTGAAGCGTATCGCTGGTCAAAGTCTGGTGATGGGAAGGGCAAAGATGTTTTTCTGGAAGAGTCCTCTGGATTTACATTCAGGGATGCTGGATCAAAGCTGCAGAAAGCTTTCTGTCAGATTTTGAATTGTGTGACAAGGGAGGATAATTGGCAAGCTGAGTTGAAGAAAGTAACTGAAGCCCTTGAGGATTCGAAGAAATAATGGAATCGGGAAATATCGGCATTTTAACCATCTTTTGAATTATGGGGTTACTTTACACTCCAAACATAATTTTCGAACTGAAAAGAAAATACTGACTTCTAATGTTGATCTGATTAATGCTGAAGATTTTGGGGCGGGAACAATAGTATTTGCTGCCCCGTCGCTCCCTAACACCTTTTATCTAAAAAAAAAGGCCTACAAAAATTATAGTTTAGGCCGGGGGACGGCAAGTTATTTTTCTCGGGGTGGTTTAGACACTTTTGAGAATTTTTATGGAAGTCCAGAAAAAAACTCTCATACACAAACCAATGAAAACTGAAATGACTCTAGCAATTACAGTGTAGCCCCGATTTAACGATTTGTAAGGGACTGGAAAATTGTATCGTTAAATCAAGGATATCGTTGTATCGAGGAGCATAGTCATTCAATGCAGTCAAATCCGGACCATGCATCATTAAATTGAGAAAATTGTTAAATCGGGTATCGATAGTTAAATCGAAGTTATACTGCACTTCCAAAATACTAGAAAAAGTAATTAAAGTTGTGCCTGAAGATATTGTTGCCAACATAAAATTATTTTCAAATAATTTATTTGTGCAACATGTGTTTACATGTCTTAAGACATGTAAAAAATTTTTGGTTATGCAGTCTTTGACCTTTGCGGTCCGGACCTGGACCGCAGTCCGCCAGTTGCTGACTGCTGGTTTCGGCCTTTGAGTCAACGAAAATGATTTTAGTCATTATTATGCAACAAAATGAGAAAAGTAAAAGCTCATACTCATTAAGTCAACTCTTCTTTACTAAAACATGTGAAACGATCAACACTACCATTTTCCCATCGATCGTTGATTTTGAACTTGGAAAAATGGAGTAGCATACTCCCAAGCACATTTACTTTTTATAGTGAGGGGGCAGTTGTCCTCTTGCCCCTTCCTTATTCGAGCCGCCTATGTGGTCAGGACAGCTGGATGATCGGCACTCTACTGTACTATTTTTGATAAATTTTATTGAAGGGCTCCAGGGGGATCAAATCTGAACCTGAAATATCTAGAGCAGGTATTCCTTCTCAAAGATCTGGAGGCAGTTTTAAAATACAGTGAAGCACCGTTTATACGTTTCTCTTTTATACGTTTTTATCATTTATACAGGGCCTGATTATAGCACAGACCGCCTGGGCCTGGGGCCCCATCTTCCTAAGGGGCCTCAAATTTCCTAAAGAATTATGCATAATAATTAAAAATAATAATAACTTTTTAATCGCAAAAAATTCCTTAAAGGAGAATTTTTATTCCTTCTGCTATTAGCAAATTTACCATGTCAGAACTATGAGGGGGCCCTGAAGGGATTCATAAATGCACATGGTTAATGATTTACGTAAAAAAAAAAAAATTCTGGGATAGACAAAGAGACCCCAAAAAATGAATTCCGAAGGGAACCAAATCTGTAACCACTGTATCCTGCTATAGAGTCTTCGGGGGGCCTCTAAATTATTGTGGGCCTGGGGCCTCACTTTTAGTTAGTCGGGCCTGGCATTTATACGATTTCAAAATTGGTCATTGCAGAGTCCAAATGCATGTCAGCTTTAATCTATTATACTTTTTTTTCATTTATACGCTTTTTATGCAGTCCCTTGAAAAACGTATAAACGGTGTTTCACTGTATTCAGCAAAATAACTTCTGAAAGATCTAGATTTCGAGTATTTGACTGATATAATCGTACATAAATATCTCCAGCGGGATTTAATTTGAGTCGTAAAGAGTAGGTAATACTTTGAATGCGGCTTTAAAACATTCAGTGAAACAACTTTTGAAAGATTTCTAGAGTTATACCAATGGTTACAAATAAAACTCTCCAGTAGGATCAAATGAGAGCCTGAAAGAACAGGTATTTCTTCTCAAATTTCTGATCGTAGTTAAAAAATATTCAGCAAAATCACTGCGGAACGATGAAGATTTTTCTAGTACTTAGCCAATGTAATCGGAAATACCGCGTTTCTTCGAAAATATACCTAATAAAAAAAATTAAAAAAAAAAACCCTAATATTTTTCTGGGGGTTTTTTTAACGAGCCAGACCCTTCAACAAACAGCTTGCTACAGAAATCGGGAGATGGCAGAAGTGTTATATTTGGGCATAAACAGGGGTTCCATGGCTCCTCTCTGTATTTTTTCGAAACTGAAGGTCGCTTTAAGAAGAGATCATGATCCCCTTGGATCTGCGCACAAAGACATTTATTTATTAATGATTTTGTTACTTTTTGAATGTTCATGAAATGAGAATAGATTTTAAGTAAGCATATTTTTTAAATTTAAATAAATGTATTTCTTGAAATTGAATAAACGCGAGCAATTATTATGAAAATAAGACACCCGATGAAGTAAGCCCTAGGCAAGGCTTGATTTCAGAATATGCAAACTAGGCCTCGGCCTAGGGGCCCTCAAATGGCTAAAATTGATTGAGCAAATGGCTGAAATGAAAAGATTTAACTACAAGGGGACCACGATAAAGTGTTTGACCTAGCACCTCCCGATATCTTAATATATCTTTCAGGGCTGCAGAGAGCCAAGGCGGGCCCCTTGGCAGTTATGTCGCCGGGCCCCTCCCGCCCCTCCCCCCCCCCAAAAAAAGAAGAAAAAGAGAAGAAGAGAGGAAAAAGAAGAAAAAAAAGGAGGAAAAGAAAAGGGAAAAAGAAGGGGAGAAAAAAATCAAAACTGTTAATTAGAAAACAATTATGAAACTATATTTTAAGTGCCTCAACATCTTTACTAATAATAAAGCTGAAAGTCTATGTCTCTGGGTGTCGGGATGTCTGTTACGCACATAGCCCCTAAACCGTTCAGCCGATTTTTATGAAATTTGGCACAGAATTAGTTTGTAGCATCGGAATGAGCACCTCGAAGCGATTTTTCGGAAATTCGATTTTGTTCTTTTTCTATTCCAATTTTAAGAACATTTTATCGAGCGAATTATCATAGCATGGGAAGATTAAATTACCAAATTATCATAACGTGGAACCGTAACATGGGCGAGCAAATGAACATAGCCATATTGGTGAGAAATTCATCATCCATTATTTGTAAATATACAGGCGAACCAAATGGCCTTTTAATTTTCTACTACGGGCAAAGCCGTGTGGGTACCGCTAGTAAATAATAAAATAATAAATTTTATTTAATCTTTACGTTTTCTCTTATTAGGATTCCCCCCCCCCTTTTTCTTTTTTTTTTTTGTTTTCTTTCTTTCCTTCTTTCGCCGGACCCCCTAGTTTCCGACTAGGCTGACATGGCCTCCTGTCGGGCCTGTGTCTTTTGCAACAAAATCTCTCCAGTGGGAACAAATTTGAGCTTTATAAAAGAGCAGGTATCCTTTGAAAAGCAACTTTAAAACATTCCACAAAACAACTTCTGAAAAATCCCTAGTGTTTGACCAACATGATCATAAATAAATCTCTCCAGTGGGACCTCCCCTCTGGGGCTCTCCCTCCTCATCATGCGAGGTCATTCGGATCTTGGCAAAGACAAAAATGTGAGCGTTCCAAAGAGAGAGCACCTCAGACAAAGGGAGCCGCCTCTGCCCCAACAAAGGGAAGAAAGAGAGGATGGATCGAACGACCTTGGAACGGGAAGGCAGCGATGCGTCTCATCCACCCTCCGGCCACCCCCTCGCTCGCTCTCTCTCTCTTTTCTCCGACAGAGAAGAATTCAACGGTAGATTGTGATGGTTGTCCATCTGCCTCCGCGGAGACAATGGGGTGCAGATTTGATACACTCAACAGGTTTCAATTGCAGTGAATTCTCATTTATCCGGGCTTTAACCGGACTTCATTTTATCCAGACACAGGGCCGTAGAGAGCCAAGGCGGGCTCTTTGCCAGTTGTTATGTCACCCGGATCCTCCCCCCCCCCAAAAAAAAAGAAGAAAAATGAAAAGAAAAGGGGGAAAAGAAGAAAAAAAGGAGGGGAAAAGGAGGATGAAAAAAAGTGTGGGGGGGGAGAGAAAGAAAAAAATCTAAACTACTTACTAGAAAACAATTAACTCTGTTTTAAGTGCCACAACAGTAAATACAAAGAGAGTAAATTTCACTTAATCTTGACGTTTTCTCTTATTCGTTTTTTTTTTCGCCCCCTTTTTCTTTCTTCCTTTCACTTTTCTTTCTTTGTTAATATTTTTTTTTTTTGCGTCAGCGTCTCCCCCCCCCCCCCAAAGGCCCAGGCCCCTAGTCTCCGTTTAGGCTGACATGGCCTCTCGTCGGTACTTGATCAGTACTTGATCTGCACACACTGTTTAAATAGAAGGCGAGTTGTGCAACGATGTGTTGTTATGAATCGCATTTCGTATTTTTGAGCTATTAACTATTCATTTTGGGAGCCGGACATAACGTCCAGATCCAAAACGTCCAGGTCCAAAACGTCCGAGAGACATAACGTCCGACGTACAAACCATGCAGCGGACATAACGTCCAGGAGATATAACGTCCGACGGACAGAAGGTTCACGGACAGAAAGTCCACATTTTTGGACAGCTAGGACATAACGTCCAGTTTTCTGAGCAGGCTGGACAAAACGTCCGGATATTAAAGATTTTCCTTTGTCTCGACTAATTTTGTTGCATTATCTGTGTAATACGTGTTTTTAATAAAGAATGAGTCTGTATAGATCCCCCCCCCCCACACACACACTGACAAGATGGAAAGATAGTTTAAGTATTAGGATGGAAGGACAGTTAAGTATACGGGTCATCAAACATGTGGAAATTTTTGGACTTACGCTAATCTGGTTCTGAGGTATAATAGAAATAAGGCTTCAAAAGTTTTTTTCTTTTGTTAATTGGCAGCCGTAACTTCCTTCTATTATTCCGAAAAGAAAAAAAGACTAGAAAATTACACGATTATTTGCTGGAGTTTTGGAATTCTTCCCTTCAAATGAAAGCAAAAATCAATTAAACAAAAGAAAAAACTTTTGAAGCCTTTTTTCTGTATCTAAGAGCCAAATTAGGGTAAGTCCTAAAATTTCCACGTGTTTGACGACCCTCCCCTCCTAACAAAGTGTAAAACTTCACCTTTCCCCTTGTCTCATGTTGCGTAATTTTTTAGCATATTTTCATTAAAAAATGTGTCATGTTTTCTTGCCCCTTCCTCCCTCTGTCACTTTTTCACGAACCCCCACTTCCGCTCCACACTCCACTCAGAGCGTGACATCATTAGTACACAGTCCCACATTAGGGGTTGGTTATCATATCACAGCAAAACTCCAATTATCCGAACTCCAATAAATCAGGTTTTCTAATCCTCCGAACTCCAATAAACCGGATTATTCATTTCTACAAACGCTAATGTAAAATAGATTAGCTAATTATCCTAACTCCACTGACCGCATTGTCCAATAATTCGAACTATCTTAAACCGAGTTGTGTAAGCCCACCTAGGATGTTATCTTTAAACACGTTTTACTCAAAACTTGAAATTGTCCACTTGCATCCCTTTGATTTTCACTGCCTCAAATGTAGTTGTTTCTAAAAATTGTATGAATTTCATGTTTACATAGAACATTAAAACCGTTTCCTCCCCTTTCTTTAGGGGGGGGGGGGGTGGCAGCACAAATTACCGCTTCGGGTGTCATTCATGCTAGGTACGCCATTTAATTAATTGCACGGGGTTTCGACTAGAAAAAAAAAAGTAAGGCGAGATCTCCCACTCTAACCAACATTTTAAATGGGATTTTAAAATCGAAGTGGGAGTTCTCTTTTTTTTTATTTTCTTGTAAAAAAAATTATTTGAGCAAAGTACTTGCATATCATGTAGCGGAAAACTTATTTAAGGTGTATAACGTAGGGAGAGAATGTTCCATTTGTTTGCTAGAATAAATGAGCACTTCATTATTTTAGCATAGGGCAACGACACCAGTCACAGACATGCTTAAGACATCGCTCTCACGTTAGCTCAACTTTCTGAGCCTTTTAATGTCTTTAGACTTTTAAAACTATTTTTCTCTCATGCAACTACATTTCATCTAACGTTCGGCTGTTTCTGGATCTTCTGAATGAGTTAATTTTATTTTGATTTGCTCGATTTCGAAAAAAAGGTTCGAACCTCGGTAACAGACACCGATTAATCGGGTGACATCCAGTACCAGGTAGGATGACGAAAGGATGAGTAATGGACAGAATTCCCCTTTTCTCTTCAAGATGTGCAAAAGTTCTTTATTTTTAGATCTAAAACCTTTCTTTGAAATGAACAGGAAACACCTGCAGGCCTCGCGGTATCTGTTCATAACCTTCCACCACTGCCTTGTAAATACCAAGTGGCTCATAAAATTCACTCTGACAACACTAGATGGTTGCACCGTGTTCATGATTCGCAGCAACATCAGTTTTCCCCACCTAAAAATCTCATTATTTAAATCCAAACTTAC
Organism: Uloborus diversus; assembly: GCF_026930045.1. Classification (NCBI taxonomy): domain Eukaryota; kingdom Metazoa; phylum Arthropoda; class Arachnida; order Araneae; family Uloboridae; genus Uloborus; species Uloborus diversus. The sequence continues at coordinate 11,224,979 of NC_072739.1, forward strand.
GACTATCTGTTACTGGAGCCGTTACCCTACTATTTTTTCAAAAAAAAAAAAGAATATATTAATTTGAATTTTTGGCATCTTGAATTCAAATTATGTTTTTCGCAATCACGAGCGTGTGTGTGTTCGTGTAGGCGCATGTGTGTGGGTGCGTGTGTGTGCGTGTTGTGTATGCAGTGCTGTGTGTGTATGTAGGCATATGTGTTTGTATCTGTGTGCAGGCATGAGTGTGTATGTGTGTGCGTAGGAGTGTGAGTTTGTGTCTGTGAGCAGGCATGAGTGTGTGTATGTGTGTGTAGGCGTGAGTGTGTGTAAGATATGGACGCAACCTGGAGACAGTTTTCGCTAGAGGAGCAGCATCGTGAGGAGCCGGTCGACGGTGGTGCTGGCAGAGGGTGCTAGTGGGAAAATAAAATGATAACACTCCAAAACAGTCAAATGAGCAAATCGTAATTGCTCAAAAAAAAAAAAAAAAAAAACAGCATTCCCGTTTTTTTCCACTCGAATTTCGACAAAAGCATGATCGACTCCATTCCCTCTAATCCGGAGTGACCTTGACATTAATATTCAACTCCGAGCTCAGATTCGAATGCAGATCATTCGTTACGATTCTACAGATGCGGATCCGTCGAAGGTCTCGCTGTGATCTATTACGAATACTGGAGGATTCTTTTTTGGATCGAGATTTCGGTCGGTGGTTGGTCCATCGATGACTGTGGTATTAGGGGGGAGGGGTGGCAGAGGGGAAGAAAAGTCTGATCGGTGAAATAAATGAGCTTGTGCAATATGCATTTTTGCAGGAAGTTGATTTCGTAGATGAGTTTTATGGGGAAAATGGATGTGGTTTGTCCTTCGAGAGCGATTGGCAGACATTCACGGAAAAATGAATCAACTGATGGCGTCAGGATTTTGTCATCTAGGTCAGTGATCTTAAAACTGATGCGGAGAGCCGTAAAGTTAACGGCGAAGCGAGGGCCTGATTACCGCACAGGCCAACTAGGCCCGGTCCTGGGGCCCTGGCGCCTCCATCTTTCTTAGGGGCCCCATATTTTTTAAAAACTTATGCGTAGCACTGAAAAATCATGCATTTTTGTGAAAATAAGAAAATTTCCTCTTTTAAACAAATGTTAAACATTATTTTGCTTTGACTTGGTGATAGAATGGAGAGGGGGCCTCTAAAGCATTATGGGCCTTGGGCCTCACTTTCAGTTAGTCGGGCCCCGAAGGTGGTGGTAGCAGGGCTGTGGAGTCGGTGTCGGACTGATTTTGAGGTAAAGGTGTCGGATTCGGATTTGTTGGAAAACATACCGACTCCGACTCCGGGCTTTTTTTTTTTCCTCTGATTTTCACCGACTCTCCTTACATTAAAAAAAATGACGACAAAGTGGTTCTATTAATGTATAAAGACCTACTAATAAGAAAATAACTGCCATTGGCAACTAGCTGGCTTTTTTATTATTGCTACTTCCACCGACCTGCTAATTTGCTTTATTTATTTATTTTTTTAAACTTATAGCAAATGTCAGCAAACGGTTTTGCTGCCTAACATTTACAGTATTTATTTTCAAATAATAATAATAATAATATATATTTTACTTCGATCTCAGTTAAGTATTAAAAGGAATGTATTCCTTGAGCAAGTCGGGATCCGTAGCTCGGGAAGAACCTTCTGAGGATGTTCGATAAATTCAAATAAGTTTGGATTTGTGCTGCGAAAGCACAAATCCAAAAGATCCGATAAAATATATGTTTTTAAATTTAAAAACTGTGTCTATAAGCTTGGTTTTCACTAAACTGTAAGAAATAAAATAAGTATGATTTGTTGGTTACAGCACTCAATAATTTCAGTTAATCTTAAAATCTTCATGTTAAGGTTAATTCTAAAGCAGCTAATAAAATTAAAATTAAAAATTGAGCGATGAAGAAATGCAGGTGTAATAAAAGCTATTCGTACAAAGCTATATACCGCCGCATTTCGTGTAAAATTTGCTCAAGGCGTACATGTACCCGGCCTCTCTTCGTACTATAGTGCCTTATTTACGCTTAAATTTTTTAGATGAAGTATAATTTAAGATTCATTGGGAAAATTTGCAGAACTAAAGCATTTATATGTTTTATAAACTCTGAAATTAACTTGGGGTGTCACTCACCAGATGATTGTCCCCCGGGGCGGCCCTCTCCCTCTCAAGATAGGTTTTTTGACTATGCAATAAAGCTTTTTTTCTTTCAAGTTACAGCTTTCAAAAACTGAAAACACGCGATTCGATCAACATCTATTTGTTAAACATTACAAAGGAACAAATTAATGCTTTTCAAGTTTAAAAAAAGTGGGATTTGTAAGTAATCTCACTTTTTAACTCGTAACTATTGGAAAATTTGATTTTCAGATTGAATTTCTAACGTTGTATGCATCTTAGATTTAAAATAAAATCCAACGTGAAAACTTCATAAACGAGCTTATGTGTGCATCACATGACTTTCTTTTACTCCAATTTAGTGATAATAGTACCTCGGAGTAAGCAAAGAAACGCTTGAAATATTTTCACACCAAGTTTGTTGTGAACCGAAACAAAGAGAACATTTTATACAGATACATTTTCCCAATGTTGACAGTTTTAATGTGATTCAATGGGTAAGTCTATAAATATGGCCAAATAAAAACCAGATTTAAAAAAAAATCGCCAAATTTGTCACCAAGTTGGCGTCAAACTTGGCGACCAAAAGCTTGGCGATATATTGCGAAGTGTTTGCCAAATTATAACACCAATTGAGTTTGCATTGAAATCAACAATGATTTTACCCCAAAAAGGTGTAAAAGACCCCCTTTGGAACACCCGAATGCAACTGAAAGAGAAGGTGCACAACTAGACCCCACTAGGAGTCTACGTACCAAATTTCAACTTTCTAGGACATGCCATTTTTGAGTTCTGCGAGATACATACGCAAATACGCACATATACATACGTACATACAGACGCCACGAGAAAACTCTTTGTAATTAACTCGAGGATCGTTAAAATGGATAGTTCAGGTGCCTATACGTTATATGGCATCTATCCACATGTGGTCGGGTTGAAAAAAAAACTCAAAATTCATTTGGGGGTGGGCGAAATGGAAATTAAGGCCGATTTTTGAGTGAAAATTTTTTTGCGAATACAATACTTCCTTTTTACTTTCTTCTATATCTAATATATAGAAGAAAGTATTGGATTCGTGCAAATTTTCGAATTTCGAATTTTGACGGATTCGAACGTTTTGAGGTGTGCTGAGTCCATTTCGACTATTTTTGGAAAATGTCTGTCTGTCTGTGTGTGTGTATGTGTGTGTGTCACGTCTGTGTGTGACCAGTTTTTTGTGGCCGCTCTACAGCAAAAACTACCGCATGAAATCGAACGAAATTTGGTACACATATGTGCCGCTATGTGAACTTGTGCCCATTGGTTTTTGGCGCGAATTCCTCCAAGGGGGGTGGAGCAATGGGACGTTTTTTGAGTTACGCGTGCTTGCTATTCCTCAGGAAGTAACTGGCGGAATCAAACAAAATTTGGTCCATATGTTGCCATTAACAGGAACAGGTGCTGATTCAATTTTGGTGTCAATAACTCAAACGGGGGTTGAGCTATAGAACGTTTTTTGTCGTCAATTGTGACTGCTGTATCTCAAGAAATAATGAACGGAATGAAAGAAAAATTTATCGGCAAGTAGCCCTTAGTGGCTATAAGAGCTGATTTTATTTTAGTGTCAACAGCTAAAAAGGGGGAAGCGCAATCGCCCGTTCTTTTTTTCCATTTTGAGTGCCCTATCTCAAGAAGTAATGCTACGTTCTGGTTGAAATTTGGAATATATGTGAATCCATATGTAAACCCGCTTTGGTTCAATTTTGACGCCAATCGCTCCAAGAAGTGTTGATTTTTTTTTTTTTTTTTGCGAATAAAAATAGCTTCATTAATGCAACAATTCGCAACTCCAACGAACTATAGGGGGCACTGAAGTCACTGTCTAATGGCGGAATTGAAAACTAAAACAAACGCACATGGTAACGAAGAAAATGCTAAAAGTGTTGTGATTTTTGTTCGTACGTATGATTGTTTCGCTTTATTCTTTTTAAATTAATTTTCAAAGTCTTGTTGATATTCTGACCCACGTAGAAAGAAATGAGAATTCAAGAAGCATTACTAAACGTCAAACATTAATGCAAAGTACGTAGTTCGTAGTTCTAAGCAGCCATTTTCACGATGTTGAATTCGATATTTATCAATTCTTGATAAAACTAAATAATAATTGTGGCCTGACAAGAATAACAATTAATGCTAGAAAATGTAATATGACATTACAAATTATTACCAAAAGAAGATGATACTTCTTTGCTTTGCTTTGGCTAGCGCTTGTTTTCCATTTGTAGCTGAGTTATTTCTTTTGAATTCCCGAATCGGTTAATTTAAAAATTTTCTGTTTCGATTTTTCTAATTTCTGAGTTACGATTTAATTGTGTCATGTTATGCAAATCATCAACAAAATTCTCACGGATATATGGTGGTAGTTTTCTTTTCAGTTGATTGACCATTATTTCTTTTTACTTATCGAATTCTGTAATCTTACTACCATTTTATTCCACTCATGATAAAATTTGAAAATGGTTTAACTAAAAACGCGAAATCTCGCCAAGGCTACTTTGCTCGCACAATGCCAAAATTATAACCCTAAACAAATTTGGCGATACCTTTCAGCTGAGAATAAAAGGAATAAAGTAAATTCTTTCTCGGTTATTCATTTTGTTCTACGATAATATATTCAAGAAAATATTTTGCATACTGTCCGTTCCAACTAAATGCTGCTGTAAAATATAGTAAGTTTAATTAATTTAAGATTAAAAAAACTTCCATATTCTTACAAATTCATACAAAACAATAAAATTTTTTACCTTGTATAACGTTATCCAAGTTTGTTAATCCAGAATTTTCGCGTTCACCTATTATTAAGGAAGTAATGAAAACTAACATTATTTTGAGGAGCTCGAGAATACTACTAAGGGACGAATTAATTTCTGTAGCTGAAAGCAAACTAAGACACATCGATTGCGTTAATAAATACTCAGAACAAACTGCCTGTGTTTACGTCAACAGACACACATGGAACGCAACGTGGCAAAGTTTTAGTTGCATTCGCAGTTTTATAAATCACCGCAAGGTAGCGTATTCGAGCGCTCGAGTTCCGAATAAGAAAGATAAATCGTAATAGATTGTCGTCTGCGTATTTCTCGTGATTTTAATTGTATGGAAATGATCGGAAATATTATCTCAATGATTTAAAATTTTTAACTGTTGCCATCTTATGTTTGTTAACAAATAAAATATTTGTAATTAATTCAAGCAAGGCTCTTAAAATAACTTTCAATTTTCGCTCTTTGCTTTGCTTTTACAATAATTCAGACATTGGGATGGTCGTCGTTTTTACATGTGTAATTTTATTTTTGTTGGGAATATTGCTTCCTCGTCAAGCATGGGGAGGGATCAGAAAAAAAAATATATATATAGAAGAAAGTTTCGTGATGGCCACAACATACTAGTTTGTAAAAGGAAATAAAAAGGAATTAATATTTGAATCTCAGTTTAGGTTTACCCCCTTCTCATGAGGGGGGACACTGAAAAAATAGAATAAAATGAATAAATAAAAAAATTCCGGAGTCGGATTTGGAGTCGGAGTCGGACGTTTTCCTTCTGACTCCGAAGCCTTGGGTGGTAGGCAACTGCACATAGAACACTTAGCTTTAATCCTGAAGAAGTTTTGTCAAGAATTTCATTATTCTAAGAAATCAACAACTTTTTTTAAGACCGCAGTGAGTCAAGGCGGGCCCCTTGTCCGTTATGTCACCGGGCCCCCTCCGGCCCCCCAAAAAAAGAAAAAAGAGAAAAGGAAGGAATAGAAAAAGGGGAAAGAAGAAAGGAACAAGGGGGAAATAAGAAAAAAGGGGGGGGGGGGGGAACTGCTTACTAGAAATCAGTTTATTTTAAGTGCCTCAACAGCAAATACAAAAGAGTAAATTTTACTTAATCTTTACGTATTCGCTTATTCGAAGTCCCCCAGCCCCTTTTCTTTCTTTCTTTTTCTGCATCAGAGCCCCCCCCCCCCAAGGCCCGGGCCCCAAGTTTCCGACTAGGCTGACATGGCCTCTCATCGGGCCTGCCTCTTTTGAGCAAACTTGTTGAAGTCTTTAATTTTTGAAAATAGCACTTCAACAAGTTTGTTCTTCATAAAAGTATTAGTTCTCATAAATTCTCTATTTTCAGGTGGTATTTCCAGTATTTTTCATTAACAAATACCAGCTATATAGAAACATGAGTTTTTTTTTATTGTTTTTTAAAATACACACACTATTTCAGAAAATTTGGAGGAAAATATAGAATTTAAAAAAATTAACAGTTAAACTTTTAAAGCAAATTAGGTGACTCGTTTCGAGAGGGGTTCGGGGTGGATAAATGGCAGCATTATGCTTCGGGTGTCGTGTGGGCTCCGCTGTTCAACTTAAAAATTCAAAAAGAAAACTTGAAAATACTCGCACCATTTGACGTGATTATTAGCTACAAATTATAAAGAAGAATGAATATGTAGTGCAATAATAAAAAAGTTCCTTTGGAGAAAGATTTCAACATTTTGCGGGGGAAAAAAAAATTGCAAGTGCAGCAGTGGTGTAATATTCTTGAAAGATTAAGGTGGAAAAGGCACGTCAGCAGATGCTAACATAAATTACTAAAATTAAAAAGGGGTGACGCTCAAGGAAGATTAATATGTTTCAAACTGCGTTAATCGAAGAAAATCGTCTTTTTTTTTTTTTTTTTTTAAACTTAACGTACAATTTTTGTAAAGCAGCACTACAGTGCCCGCCGCTTATTAAAAGCTTTTTCGTTCTGAGAACATTTGATGATATAAAACGGCTGATTTTATAAACCGGCATTCATGCATTCAAAAAAAAAAAAAAAAAAAAAATCATATGTTTTAAGGTTTAAATACTCAAAAAAATTTTTTAAAAGGAATTACCAGATATATTTATTATTTTAAGTGTTTCAAAATACAGTTGAAATTTTATCGAAACAATTAACCCAAACATAATAGGCTCGTTCAAGGTCAAGCGTTTTGTTATCAGACCCATACCATTTTTTAAAATTTATGTAAGAATTTTGTTTAGGCAGGCGGGGGGAACGCACTGAAATGTGATGAGCAAAACAACGGATTTACGGAACACAGCTTAAAGACCATTTGTCTATCGCGTCAGAAAGGACATATTTCTCTGCTTTATTCAAGCGTTACGTACAACTAACCACACTGTGCGGTAAAAACTAACGATTTGCATTTACAAAAAAAAAAAAAAGAAAAAGAAAATTGTCCTGATTTTCCCAAGATGTAGAGTCAACCGTTTTTCCTTGACTTCAATTAATCTGGGCAACGATCTCTCCCGAAAACGATCTGTCCCTTAAAAAAGGCAGGGGTGTCCCCTAAGGGCAAAGGCGCACCCCCCTCAATTCGTGGAGTACCTCCCCCACCCCAAAAAAGTAAGAACCCCCAAAATGAGAAAAATACCATTTAAAACAACTCCCCCCTAAAAATGTCAATGGCGCAGTTTGCGCCAGGACCCCCCCCCCCCAGGTGGGTACCCATGAAAAAGGTACTACTGTATTTCTCTGCTTCATTCATACGTTAAGTACAACTCTAACCACACTGTCTGGTAAAAACTAACGATTTGCATTTACAGAGGAAAAAGAAAATTGTCCTGATTTTCCCAAGATGTCGAGTCAACCGTTCTTCCTTGACTTCAATTAATCTGGGCAAGATCTCCGCCGATCGTCTTGGGCAACGATCTCTCCCGAAAACAATCTGTCCCTTAAAAAAGGCAGGGGTGCCCCCCCCCCAAGGGCAAAGGCGCACCCCCCTCAAATCGTGGAGTACCTCCCCCCACCCCGAAAAAGCAAGACCCCCAAAGTGAGAAAAATACCCCTCAAAACAACTCCCCCCCTAAAAATTTCAATGGCGCAGTCTGCACCACGACCCCCCCCCCTAGGTGGGCACCTCTGAAAAAGGTACTACTACATTTTTCTGCTTCATTCATACGTTAAGTACAACTCTAACCACACTGTCTGGTAAAAACTAACGATTTGCATTTACAGAAGAAAAAAGGAAAAGAAAATTGTCCTGATTTTCCCAACATGTCGAGTCAACCATTTTTCCTTAACTTCAATTAATCTGGGCAAGACCTCCGCCGATCGTCTTGGGCAACGATCTCTCCCGGTGTTCCCCCTCGATCCCACCTCAGGTTATTCGCCTGTGGGCCCACACAATGGCTCTACCCACCTACCTGTTGTCGAGCAGCACGTGGCCGCACTTGACACACTTGGATTCCTTGCTGGTGGGGTGACACTTGTGAGACATTGTTGGTGCATCGTTTTGTAATCAATTAGACATTTAGAGTGACATTGAACCGTGCTAGCTAATTTTGCACCATTTCATGTTATTCAGTGAAACCCCGATTTTACATTTCGCAAGGGACTGTGTTAAAAAACGAAGATATGGGAAAATGTAAAAAACGGGAAATACATAGCAGCAAAATTGATGATGGGATCCAATGAAAAAACGTTAAATGCGGGATAAACTTAGATTCGGGCGGCGTAAAATCGCGGTTTCACTGCTTATACCGTCGGCATCGTTTAAATGAAATCCATCGGTTCCAAGAAAAATTATTCGATAAAACGAGGACATTTTCTTAACTTTCTAAATTGACAACATTTGTCTTAAACCGTAACAATAGTAAATCAATAGCTGCATAAAGGAAATAATTAATGTTATTGGTAAAATGCTTTTGAAATAAGTTAAGCAAACGACAAAATAATTTAATGATTAGTGTGTACGTATGAAAGTTATAAAAAGAGTACTTTATAACTTGAGTTATAAAATCCTTGTTTTGGTACCTTTTTTTTGTACATTATTTTTTGAAAAAAGTCTTAAGGGGTCTAAGGACCCTTAACCTTCAAACTGTTCGATTTTCTGGAAAAAATATATGTTATGCCTAATTTAATTCTGAACATTTTGATACCTTATTTATTACCATAAGCAAAAAACTTTTCAAGTTATCGAAAAAATGCGTATACTTTCCCCATAGAGATTGATGTTAACAGCAGCTGTTTAAGCCTCTTTTCCTCAGGTTGCGTTTTCTCAGGTTTCTCGTTTTGCGTGCATGATATCTCAGAAAGTTTCTTATATATTTCCATAAAGCTTTTTTTGTGCATGTTTGTCTGATTTATTTTTATGATCTGAACCTAATTTATTTATTTATTTTTAATTATTTATTTATTTTTTGAAATTTAATAAGTTACTATCAAAATTTTCCAATTTTTTTTTTTTGGGAGGGGGGGGGGGAATATATTTTTTTTAATACTAGCTTTCATGTTTAGTTAAAATTTAGGTTCAGATCATAAAAATAAATCAGACAAACAAGCATGAAAAGTTTTACGGAAATACATAACAAACTTTCTAAAATATCATGCACGCAAAACGAGAAACCGGTACTTGAGAAAAAGAGGCTTAAACAGCTACTGTAAACATAAATCTCTATGGGGAAAGTTTACGCATTTTCAGGATAACTTGAAAAGTTTTTTGCGTATGGTAATAAATAAGGTATCAAATTGTTCAGAATTAAATTATACATAACATATTTTTTGTTTGCGGAAGGTCTTTTGAGAATACTTTTCGAACCTCTTTTTTCCCTCTTCGTCTGCTATGTTTTACATTTAACATTAACAATTGAGGCAGTTAGAAGCAAAGGGATGTATGTAATTGCCAAAATTTAAAATTTGGAGATTATCAATACAAATGGTGAGAAAACCTCCCCTCTGTTTTAGGGCAAAAGTTGGTATAGAAGCTCTGGTAGATGCTGTTATACAGCATGATTTAGAGAAAAAAAAATCAGTGAAAGCCTACCTGGGATCTGAACTTAAAACGCGTTTTGCAAGAAACATTAAAAAGTTCACTCAAAATGAGATGTTGCTTTTCAAAGTTTCTTCATGCACTTGATTCAGTAGCTCCTTTTTAAGTTTTTTTAAAAAAGATTTCCCATTCACAAATGACCATAAAACACTGCATTTAGGTAAATTATGTTACTAAGAATTACCTGATGACAATAATTCAATTTTAGTACTTAAAAAAAGTGCAGAAACGACTCCAGTGCTTAGCACGGCAGAATGTTTTTTTTTTTTCTTTTCCTTTCAATAAAATTTCATGATTTGTGTAACAATTTCCTTTTTGATGCATTTTTTCCAAAAAAAAAAAAAACTAGAGAAATTTTGGAGATAATCTTTATTTCCGCTATGATTACTCTATTTTTTTCCTTCAGAATAGCACTAACAGAAAATCGATATACACGGATTATCAGCTGTTTTTATAATGCACGGAAATCCGAAAACCGAATTATCCGCACACACAGCGCCGCAGAGAGCCAACATGGACTCCTTGTCAGTTACATCACCGCTTCCCCCCCAAAACAAAAGAAAAAAAGGAAGAAAAACAAAAGGAAAAGGAGAAAAGAAGAAAAAAGGGTGAAAAGAAAAGAAAGAAAAGAAAAGAAGGGGGGGGGGGGGGAATCAAAAACTGCCTACTAGAAAATAGTTCAATTCTATTTTAAGTGCCACTACAATAAATACCAAAAGAGTAAATTTTACTTAATCTTTACGTTTTCTCTTATTCAGAGTCCCCCCCCCTCCACCTTTTTTTCTTCCTTCCTTTCTTTTCTTTCTCTTTTTTTGCGTCAGTGTCGCTACCTACCCACCCAAGGCCCGGGCCCCTAGTTTCCGACTAGTCTGACATAGCCTCTCGTCGGGGCCTGCGTACACAAGTTTCCAACATTTTAGTGCAGTTCCAGAAACATACTTTGACCACCAATGACCGGTTGAGGCATCCGAAAACAATTCTAAATTCCTGCAACATCACAGAAATTCAAACCTCGAAAAACAATATCCCCATCCCGTTCGTTTCCATCTTTCTGCAACAAGTGGAACATTCTCCATCCCATGCCATGCCATTCGGTGCCCCGTGGAACGCGACGGAGAACAAAAAGAGCGGGGTGGAGGAGGGAAGAGGCGGGAGTCGCCGAACAAAAGAGAGACGGAGCAGTACCTGGAAGGATGACGACGTGTTTGTTCTGAGCGCATGATGCGGGGAGAGGAGAAACACAGAGCCATAGAAGAGGAAGGGCTAGGTCTTAGCGCCTCGAAAGTAGGAACGGAGGGGGAAAGTGCCAGTGACGTCACTAGGTACACTCGATCTGGGACATTTGTGTTGTGCGTGCGTGCGTAATTCCTCACTCTTTTCCCGTTTTTATATTATTTCTTGAGGGTTAAGCTTCAAAAAGGAATGAAATACAAGGGTAAATGCTTTGAGTCCCATCGACAAGTTAATAAGCGATACGAAAAACAGTAAACCTGATTAAAATCTACAATACAAATTTTTAGTTTCTCTTGTGTAGTTTTGGATATTCTTTAGCCAATATTCCTGATTTAAAGGGGTAGAAAGCGGAAATTTCGCACAATAAAATTGAGCTTATAAAGAAATGAAAATAATTTACTGTGCTTGTCAAGTTTCCTCTCGTGTGTACATAATTTTGTCAGTTTAGGCTTTAAATAATATTAATAACATTGTTATTTCAATCTTGTCTCAAATAAAATGAAAGAGATAAGATTGATATAAGGAATAATTAAAACATATTTGAATTTCGCGATACCATTTGAATCTAAATACTGCCGATATGTTTTAGAGAAAATTATTTTTTACGAAGTAACTATAACTCTGAACAAGAATCTTAACAAACGTTGTTTTTGAAAACTGAAGTAGAACCTCATTAACCTGGACTAATATAGGATCCAGGTCATCTAGATTGTTTAAAACGACTTAAACAAAACAACCTTTAAATTCAATCAATGTACATAAGTAAAATACTTGAACACAGTAAAAGTTGTATTTTGAATTCAAGAGAATGAAATATAAAGCTGCATTAAAGAAAATAAAAAAAATAAAAAATACAGCCTTACAAAAATACATTATTGCACTAACGCGTTCTTCATTTATACCGTATGTACATTTAAATAGTTTTCCCAGATTAATGGGTGTTTACTGAAATTATTAATCAACATTTTATTCACTTCAATTTATAAATAACGTATTGAAATTTAGCAACGTAAACCAAGTTTAAAGTTTCAATGATTATCGCCGAATTTATAAAGCTAACTTATTTGTAGACTGAAAAATTTCTTCATGTCTGAATTCTACAAAACATTACGTTATAGTAATTAATTGAAATCTTTCGGAATATTCTACAAAGTTTTCTTCTGTGATAAAGTCCATTTAAAAAAAAAAAAAATGTCGGCGTACCTTTTGTAATCAGAAAGTTTTTCGTTCAAATATCGGATTCTTCCAAATGTTCTTACGCGAGAAAAAAGTTCAACAGCTTTTTTATATGGGTCAGGAAATTAGTCTTCCAATACAGAAAAACAATTACCGTACTACCCCGCATTATTCGGCATGCCGGAAAAAAGCGAGGTTGACCAGCACGCCGAGAAATTCGAATTGTCCGGCACGCCGGATAATTCGGGGTTTATTTCGCATTAAAACAAAAGTAAATTTTCCCGTTCCGTTCCAATCAAAAGTCAAACCACTGTAAGTAAAAAAATAAATAAATCGCGAAAGTAACCTTTTTTCAAAATAAATGTGCATTTCATATAACATGTGCGTGCTATTTATGATAGGACATAACTAATGGATTTGATTACATGCCAATAAAGTAATCAGTTCAGAAACAATCATCGTTACTGCGATTTATTCATATTTTTTTTACATAAAAATATTTTAGGTTCCTTTCAGAGAGGTAAGTTTAATTTTTATTTATTGAAGAGCTATGGTAAATTATTTAGCACTGGTTTAGGGGCGGACTCTTACTGCTTAAATGTTTGCTTACATAGTTTCAATTTAATTTTTATAAAATTATTTGTTATCAAACAATATTTTTCTTGTTAAAATAACAAATGGCATTGTTAGTAAATATTTTCACAAAATTAAACTGTTTGTTAATATCAATAAGATATGAAAAGAATTCATATTCATTTTTAAGCTGATCATATATTTTTTATATTATTATTATTTTTTTCCTAACCTCGATTTTTCCGGCATGCCGGAAAGGACCAGGCAAGTGTTATTGAAAATCTGGTAACCCCCAAATTTTGCGGCATGCCGGATAATGTGGGGTAATACGGTAAATGGCCAAGCTTTTGTACAATCACAAAAGCACTAATGTATCTGATTTGAAAGCTTTAAATGATCACAAAAAAAAAAAAAGAAAGAAAAGAAAGAAAAGAAAAGCTCCTACAAAAATAGATACACGATTGAAATAATCACGATACAGTGCTCATTTTACATGCGAATTATTAATCATTTTAAGCATGGGGATACAGTGTTCAAGAAATTGTTTAGTTAAATCTATTGAATAATATTTACAAAGAAATTTCATGCATTGCATCTAGATATTGTAATTTTACGGTTGAAGGAAACTTATTACGGTCTCACAGTGCCGTTAATAAACTTATTAAATATCATTAACTTGCAATGTGACAGGGTTGAACCAAATCCTGCATTAAAAAATAACTTCGTACACCACATTTTATGAAATTTGCCTAGCTCTTTATCTTAACTTTTTAAAATTCTTCCTCCAATTATTTATTGAAGAAGCTTCAAATTTAGTATTCCATAAAAAAAAAGCATTTAAAAACAGAAAAGAAGGTTGTATTCTCAATTTTTTGATGTGTTTTGAGCTCTTTGAAAATTTTGAGGGAAAGCTTAAGTTTCCAGAACTTTTTCAGTACTAGGCCATCAGCACGTGAAGGCATTTTCAATACTTTCAAATATAATTACACACAAATATTTTCGATTCTAAAAAATGTGACCTTTAATGTCTACTTTAGCATAACGTGGAGGAAAAATGACCTGCAACTGATCTAGCGCAGGAGCATATTTCTGAAGAAACCCTAGTCAAATGTTATGAGACATTTCCAAATTAAAATCAAGCCTTGAAAACAATATTCATATCCTTATTCATAATAAGTGATTTTTAACCTTGTCTGGGGTTGGCCTTGGCCCCTTCAACTGCTTCTTTAACAACCCTTGTACAGAGAACAAATTTTTAAATTGTATTTTAGCTAAGGCATACAGCAGTTTTTTGGGCACACACACACTGGATTGTCCCGCGAGGCCCCTAGTCCCGCGGAGTGTACCCGATGACGTCAAAAACGAGTTTTCTACTCTCGCTGTCCTTTCGGCGGTGGAAGGGAAAGATCAAAGGATTGAGCTAGCCCTTGGGAGAAACAGGTGGTCGGCCGAGCAGGCGATTTTTTGTCTCTTTCGATATCTTCCTCCTCCTCTGCCTGCTTCGCTGACGTCAGAGGAGTGACGTCACTTGGCGACGCGCGTGGCGATGGAGGAAAAACAAAGGCGATCATTGGCTAGAGGTGACGTTTTCTCCGATTGCTGTGTCGTCGGAGTTGAAAGACTCGGAGAACATGATATGTGAATTAATAAAATGGATAGCAACGGCAGCTGTGATGCTCTTTTCTTTTCAGCGTGTATTGATTTTGTCGTGGCATATTCGATTTTTTTTTTTTTTTTTCGCTTTCAAAGTTTTTTTTAAAGATTTGTTAGGATAAAAGTTTTGCATGTTTGCAAATTTTACTTGTTAGTTGAAGAAAATTTTTATTTGCAAGTATGATTTTTTTTTCGGGGAAATGGGGTCGGAGTGGGGGTGATTTGAGGCTTGATAAGGTTTCTGGGAGACTATGGGTAGAAGTTGCTAAAAGAAGTGTTGATTTCAACTCCAGGATTATCAGTTACTTTTTTGTTTTCTTGAATTTTTACTTACGTTAAAAAAAAAATATATTATTCATTTTTTTTTACTGACAACTAATTGGTACCAGTGATGTTCCCATAGGGTATACTCTATATAAGCCGTATAGTACTCTCAAATTTTTTTTGACATATCGCGTATGCCCTCAAGCTTCAAAAATTTTCATATTATGACATATTTTACTACTATTATATATGCGAAAGTTTGTCTGTATGGATGTATGGATGTTTGGATGTATGGATGTATGGATGTTTGTTACTCTTTCACGCAAAAACTACAGAACGGATTTTGATGAAACTTTACAATAATATAGCTTATGCATCAGAATAACACATAGGGTAGTTTTCGTCCCGATATGGGGGGCAAAACCCCCTTAGGCGGGCAATAAAATACAATTTTCGTATTAATTCTCTAATATAGGGATGAAAAAATACTTGCACATATTTACATTATATGTCCATCGAAAGCTCTGATTTTTCTGCTGAAGATGGCACCTATTCGAAATTTCTAAGTAGAATAAAAAACGAGTTATGAGCTTTTTAGTTCCATGTTCGAAGGCTTTCCTCAACTCAATACAGTATTTAGTGTATCATCTCAACTCCCTGTCGATAGCGACCATTGTTGTATTGTTGACTATCTTTGCTTTTCGTGACAGTTCAAGGCTTTTCTCAAGTCAAATCTTGAAGTAAGATTTTTGCACAAGATTGGCAAATAATAAATGATTTGGCTGATCATTTTCCATTTAAACGGAACTTTAATGTAATTAATGGTTTTTATTATTATTTATGCTGATTGAACACTTACTCATTATCCAATCAACCAACAGATCGCCAAACTTTTTGCAGAAAGATTTCCGTAGATGATGCATTTGGCAGTTTTTTCAACGTCGCTGTTTTTGAAGCCGAAGACTACGTCATAATGTTTGTTAGCTTTCACCATGTAAACAAAATATCGCCAATCAAAGAATCTTTAAAAAACTTTTTTTACTGTGTTAAATAATCAAGCAACCAAATTAGGCAAATCCATAAACAGCACAAAAACTTCCATTAATTTTCCTTTTTGCACAATTTCAAACAATCGCCAAATTTTACTACTTATTTTGGAAACATTTCGGATAAAACTCTTTAGCGCCATTTTATGGTGACTAAAAGTATCTCTGCACCTGGCGATAATATCTCTGTAACGAAAATTAATATCATATAGTTTTACAAAGTAAGGAAAGAAGGGGGGAGCATCATCGAAGGTACCCAAAACGATTCCCGCAAATTCGGTAAAATCGCACCAAGAGCCCACAATGATTGAAATTTCCCAAAATAACTAAAGCAAGTATAAGGGGATTACGAGCAACGTCAATAGCAATACAGAGAAGGTTTTAGACTCCATGTTAAAAAAAAGAGTATCAACAGATTAATCTTTTTAAACATGAGAAGAATAATTTCATGTTTTGGAAATTTGTATATGCTTAAATATAGTGCTTTCGTTTCTAAATCAATACTATTTTGTTCTTTATACTTATTGCTATTTTAACTTTTATGGGTAAGGAAGATACTCTACTTTTAATCATGTCAAAAAGTTGGGTTTTAAATTCTTTCACTTAAACCAGAAATAAAAAGCAAGTAACGATTTTTTCTCATAATTATTACTGACCCAGGCAACGCCGGGTTTTTTTGCTAGTTATGTATATGATCACAAACTCATATTGTGCGTAATGGATTACTGGGAGTATGCCCTCAGAAAAATTGATGGGAACATTATTGACCATTACTTGTATAATATTCTGCCTACTTACGGAAAAAAAAAACTTTGGAGATTAAGTAACTGGTTTTATTATTCATATAACTTTCTGCTTTGAAAAATTTCAAATGTAGAAAATTTTTGAGCTTATATCTCAGGCTTACAATAAAATACGGCGTAAAAGAAGCTTTCATAAAATGATGCGGATCATCTCTGTTTAGTTAAATCAGTGTTTCTTAAATTGTGTTCCGCGGAACCCCAGGGTTCCACGAAACTCTCTCAGGGGCTCCATCAGATTTGCATGATTTCAATCCACATCTTTCAAATTTGTCACTTAAAAAAAATCAATAAAAACGCTTTCCCAAAATCAAAAATAAATTTAATTTTACTTTCATATACTTATCTGAGCTTTATTACTCATCAGAGTTAGCCAGTATAGGAATTATTTTATTTGTCGTCTGAAATTGTGCTTTTAAGATTCAACTTCGAAATGTTTCCAAGATCAGTCATAAAGCCAGCTCTTTCTCATTTTTAAACACTTCAATTTCGAAAAACATCCGGAAGAAAGTACTGACCCCCTAATATCACCAAAGATAGTTTAAAAGTGAATTCAATGTTGAAAAACTTATGGAAGGATACCCCAAATTCCTTTTCCTGAATCATTACCAAATATTGCCTAAAATTACGATTTTTGACGTAAATTCCAAATATTCTGCTATTAATAATATCCACATTCCCTTTATCTACGGCAGCAGTTGAAAGCACAATTTTAACATTTAAGGAGTGAGGACCAATTTTAAGTCAACATAACATACAGTGACATCAAAGTCTCTGATTTATAAATAACTTTAAAAATTGTTCTAAAATAAGAGACGTTTTAGTTTTTAAGTTTTAAAAACTTTTTCTTTTTTAAATTCTGGTGAATTATTAACACTATTATAGGTAAAACACATCAGTATTTCTTTTCCTAACAAATAAAATATTTTAATTATATAACTCATGCATAAATTCTGAGGTATTTATCCCTTTTTAAAATACTCAGGATCATAAATAGACATATGAGGCTTGGGCGAGGGGGCAAGGTGTTCAATTGATGCCCTTTCACTTTCAACAGTAAAGGGACTTTGCCCCTCCACTTTTCTAAGTTCGAAACTAAGGTTCGAATGAAAAATGATAGTGATGATCTATTCACGCCTTTAAAGAAAGAACTGACTCTGAAAGTGCTTGATTTATCCTTTTTTTATGTTATTATTCCGTAAAAATTAAAATGGAACTTTGATTTTGGGGTAGGAGAGAATCTTTTTTCTGTGCCATCTGCTCTCGCTTTTTGAGCCCGTTTCTCAAATTTTTGGAAGAAGGTCAATTCATTAATGGAGACGTAAAAATTCACTTGCCCAATTTTTGAAGAAAAAATTTAATTTTAAAGGTGTGTCGCCCAACAAACCTGCCCCCGCACCTCCTTTGACCCCCACGTTTTTGGGGCACCAGCCGCTTATGCAAATAGGTGTGTTTTGGTATTTTATAATAATAAATAATAATTAGCAGTCAGCATTAATTACCATGGTCTATAATGAAGTCCATTTAATTATCAATTTAACGACAAATAGTTAATGTGATAGTCTCTTTGAGATAAGAACCTGTTGGGCTCCCTCTCCAACAGAATCTTGGCTACTCCACTGCAAACTAGTGACAAAAGACTAAAGGTTCCATGAAAAAAGTGAGCGTTTAAAAGGGTTCCACTGATCAAAGAAATTAAGAAACGCTGAGTTAAACAAAGGAAAAGAAGAAAAGAAAATCCAATGAAATAGAGTTTATAACTTGGGTAAAAATAAAAAATTTTAAAACTCGAAATTATGCATTTTTCTTCATCAATACAGTCAGCTGGTTTTCAAGGCTCATGCCTGAATGAAATACTTTTCTTCAATTAGTTTCCAAAAAGATAATTGAACCGATAAAATACTTTTGTAACTATCCACTTCGGTATGAACTTTTTGCTCATTTTCCGAAGGCGGCCTTTTATATGCTAAAGTTTTAAAAGTTGTTACAAGAACAAGAACATAAAAATCTCTTCTTGAATATTTTGTTTCTACCTCAGTTGTAATTGCTGTACAGTAGACTCCCGATTATCCGCGAGCGGTTTATCCGCGGAGCGGATTATCCGCGAATCAATCAACAATCACGAACATGTATTTTCGCAGTAAAAAGCGAATACCAGTGGCTGTTTTTTTTTTTTTTTTTTTGAAAAATTGTAAATTTACACTCAGTTGTTTTTGCTTGATTGATTGATTTGATTTAATTTTATTATTATTATTATTATTTTTGTGCGTTCTTCATCGTACATACACTTGTTTGTTATTGATGTGCAATTGCTTGTTCGGTTGTGCAAAAATACAAAACATTTGTACTGTACTCTATTTATATTTTCACTGTTTGCAGAAAGTGTTATGCATCAATACAGTTAAGAATTTGAGATAGGACAATTTTTACCTGATTTGTCCCCCATTTTAGTCTTTTTGCGGTTATCCGCGATTTTTATTATCCGCGGCACTTGTGCCACCCAATTCCGCGGATAATCGGGAGTTTACTGTATTTTCTAAAGAATACGTTTGATAGTCAATATAAATATGTATTGCCTCAGTCACTTCCTATGCCGAGCTGATGAGTGCTAACAAGCACGAAACTGCAGTCCTCGGCTGGAATGACTGAGCTGACGGTGAATTTCATGCATTTCAAAAAAGAACAATTAAATTAATACATGAAGAAAAATAAATGAGCAAGTAAAAGAATGAATGAATAAGAAAATAAGTGAATGAACGACTAAATAAATGAATTACTAAATGAATTAATGTAAATGAGTTAATTAATAAATGAAAACGTAAGTGATTTATATTAAATGATTATTTATTATTATTATTATTACATTTATTTATTTAATGTGTGCGGTATGTCATTGGCGTAGCACAGAACTTTTTTAATAAAATAATAAGAATAATAATGATTAAAAATAAATAAATAAATAAAATGAAAAAGAGAGCTAAAAATAAGAAATAAAGAAATGAAACACGGTCGAGAAAAACGGGGGGGGGGGGGGGGGGGATTTGCGCAATTGGATTTGGGGGATGGGCACCCCTGCCTTTAGCTATGCCGTGTTAATTTGTATGATTCATATTTTTGAAATTCGCTTCTATGGTTAAAAAAAACCTAGCAACATTTGGAATATCTAAGCTTATTTGTTCTTTTGTTACGTAAGGATTTCGCATATTTTAGCCCGTAGGAAGAGCAGAGAACAGGTTTTCTTGAGCACAGAAAACAAATTTGTATTCAAAGTAACTTTCTCGTTTGGTGAAAAGCAAACATAGCGTGCAAAGAAAACTAATTCAACAAAATCGAAACTAGTTCAGGCCGGTTGCGAAACACACATGTGTAAACAAAATGTGTACTATAGATATGAATTTATAAGTCGATTGAAAAATTCCTGAACTAAGTTTCGAACTTCTGGAGAACTTTTTGAATGCCTTATCAACGGAACTAATTGAGACCAGAGGCGGCGATTGGATCTGAAAAGTGGTGGTGGAGGAGGGGAGGGCGACAGCTAAAAGCCATAGGACTTTTAGCGGCAGCACAAAAATGGGAAAAGAATTTAAAAAAAAAAAAAAAAAAGGAGAGAGAGAGATAAGTAAATATTTTGCTAGGGCTGATTTTGAGAGCAGATGAGTGGTAATTGATATAAATCTAGCAACTTAACTCACGTTTTTCTTAACATTTTAATAAATTATGTACACAATAACTTTCTCAAAAGGAACACTTAGACATGAATTAGACTTATATTATTCACCCCAAAGTATTTTTAGCTATCACTAACACTTGCTAATAATTTCAATGAGCAAGTATGGCTTGTTTTTAACTAAAACAATTGATTTACTAATATCTAAACAATGAATACATAAACTAAAAGTTACTGCTTCTACGTATGTAGTGGTATCACTTGTACTGAATGTTTCATAAACAGATATATAAAGTACAAAACAAAATAATTATGTTCTGAAAACTTTTGGCGCATCTGATTTTTTCATAAATTTTAGTGTTGGTTCCTAAATTGAAAAATAAAATAAATAAATAAACCACAAAAAAGGGGGGGGGGGTGCCTCCCCTTGCCCCCCCCCCCGAATCGTCAACACGGAAAAGAGATACTGTTAGATTATTTTCATGGCGTGAAAATATACCTTGACATTTTTTAGGGGAGAAATTCATTTTGTAGGATTAAAAATACGAAAACAGTGAAGACTATAACAGTAGTGATCGATTCCTGTGGTGCTTACAGCCCGCAAAGGTCATCTGCGTGACCAGGTGCTTTTTTTCCTGTTACAAATTGAAAAGAACGATTAATGACAACGTTACAAGTTTGGAGCCAAGTATTTAGAAATTGGTTTTTGAAAAACAACTGGATTTAATAAAAGAAGCATACGAACAGGACTGCAGAGAGACAAGGCGGTCCCCTTGTCAGTTATGTCGCCGGGCCCCTCCTGGCCCCCAAAGAATAAAAAAAAAAAAAAAAAGGAGGGAGGGGGAGAAGAAAAAGGAGGGGGACAGAGATAAAAAATCAAAACTGCTAACAAGAAAATAATTCAGTCTAGAGCCACGACTGTAACTACCAAAGGAGTAAATTTTACTCAATCTTTGTTTTCTCTTATTCGGACCCCCCCCCTCTTTTTTTATTTCTTTCTTCATTTCTTTTTTCCTTTTCTTTCTTTCTCTTCCGACTAGGCTGACATGGCCTTTCGTTGGACCTGGGCGGGCCCCTTGTCAGTTATGTCGCCGGGAACCTCCCGCCCCTCGAAAAAAGAAAAAAAGAAAAAGGAAAAGGGGGGAAGAAGAAAAAAGAGGGAAAAATAAAAGAAGTTGGAGAAAAGAAGAAAAAAAGGGAGGGGGAGGAGAAGTAAAAAGGGGAAAGAAAGAAAAAGAATCAAAACTGCTTCTAGAAAACAATTAACTCTATTTTAATTGCCACAACAGTAAATACCAAAAGAGTAAATTTTACTTTTTTCTTTACATTTTCCCTTATTCGGAGTCCCCTCCCCCCTGCCTTTTTATTTCTTTCTTTCCTTTCTTTTTTCTTTCCTTTTTTTTTGCGTTAGTGTCGCCGTATCCCTAGTTTCCGACTAGGCTGACATGGCCTCTTGTATTTCCTGCACATGAATGATAACAACTAATGGTTTTCAATTTTCGGTCGAGCAGAAAAAGATTCATTGGCAGAAAAAGGCATTACCGATCCATTCGATAACAAAATGAAATTTTTAAGGGTGAAATGGAACACGATAGGGAAAGAAGAGATGTGTGCATTATATTGATTTTTGTTTTGACATTTAGAATTTGGATCCTTAATTAAAAATAAAAACCTTCAGATGAAGTATTTTAATCCTTTATGACCCAAATGTCTTTGTATTTTGAAAAAAGAGTTCGAAACTTACTTTTTCCATATCTTTATGCGTTATAAACGCTTCATTAATTCTTTTAATTCAAAAATGGAGTTGAGATATAAATTTAAGGTGAGATTATTGGGACATGAAAAAGTCTTAATTACTAAAAACTAAGATTTTGAGTTATTTTTTACGTGAGACTTTTTTTATGCCGTCTCTATCCATCGCATAAAAAAATATTTTTCAATTGAGTTGCGAAAACTATTTTTTATAGCTACTGTTTTTATATTATACTA
Source organism: Uloborus diversus (assembly GCF_026930045.1). NCBI lineage: Eukaryota > Metazoa > Arthropoda > Arachnida > Araneae > Uloboridae > Uloborus > Uloborus diversus. The sequence goes on from NC_072739.1 coordinate 11,247,349, forward strand.
GTGGTACGCCTGTATATTTACAAATAATGTATGGTGAATTTCTCGCCAATTGGATTGCCCATGTTACGGTTCCACGTTATGATAACTTGGTAATTTACTCGTCCATCTTATGATAATTTTTCTCGGGAAAATGTTCTTAAAATTGGAATAGAAAAAGGAAAAAAATCGAATTTTCGAAAAATCACTTCGAGGTGCATACCCCCATGCTAAAAACTAACTTTGTACCAAATTTCATGAAAATCGGCCGAACGGTCTAGGCGCTATGCGCGTCACAGAGATCCAGACATCCAGACAGACTTTCAGCTTTATTATTAGTAAAGATACATACTGTTTTTATGTTTTATATTATTTTGTTATTAGTTTTGTGCAATTTTTAATGCAATATTTTATGCGGTGTCTATCCACCGCACAAAAACAGGTTTGAGTGTACTTGATCACAAAAATTGTAACTTCGCAAAAACAGACGAATTTCTTTAAACTAATTTTAAAAATATATTCATCTTTGTTATGTATCATCTCATTTCTTTGTCGTCTGCAACCTTCCAAATTTTAAACAGCTTGTGTTGCCACCGAACGACAGAATGAATAATGTTGAATTGGACATCAAGGAAGTTCAGCAGTTTCGCTAGCTTTAAAAACGATTAAAACAGAGAGAGAACAAACTGTAATGAATGAAGGGTTAAAACAAGAATTTCGTGTCCATTTATGGGGCACGAAAATTAGGGTCTATGTCAGCTAATTTGGAATGCAGGTAGCCATCTGCCAAAATAGTCTCCATAATTAAAACTTCATCCGTAAAATAGCTCATTAGTACTATTGTTGTTATTATACTAGTATCATTTTTGTCGAAGCAATCTTTTTGAACTAAAGATAATTAATGAAAACTACTATTGGCTGCTAGTTTTCACTTATAATTCATGACATAGTTATCTAGTGATAATAACAAGAATGAAGATTTAGATAATTAGGAAGTTTTAAACAAAAATATTTATAAACCTTTCTGAAAGTTAATTAACTGACCTGTTTTTTAATAATGTCGACATAACAGTTTGTAGAGCTTATATTTTTGCTAAAAAACACACCAGAAAGTAGCAAAGCAGCAGGGGTGCCCACAAGGGGGGGGGGGATAATGGCGCTAGTTGTGCTATCATTTTTTTTGTGTGGGGGGGGGATATTTCAATTTATTTATTTGAATATTTTTATTACTTTATTTTTAATTTAAATTATTATTTTATTTTATTTTATTCTGTTTATATTTTATTTCATTTATTTATTTATTGTGTGTGTGTGTGTGTGTGTGTGTGTTATTGGGGTAGCACAGAACTTTTCTAATAAAATAATAATTGTAATTATAAATAAATAAATAAAAATTATTTTTTAAAAAATAAATAAAATAAAAAAGAGAGCTAAAAAATAAAAAAGGGAAAAACGGTTGAGAAAAATGGGAGGGGGGGGGGCACCCCTGCAAAGCAGACTACCAATTTGGGCTACAAAGAGGATGTAGTGGTGGAATCAAAGAAGAACTACTTAGGGACGGCTATTTTCACATTCTTGGGGTGAGGAATAACACAATGTCCACCCCTCTGATGGAATTAAAAACAAATGAATTGTACAATTCTAAGTGTGTGTTCAACTAACCTTTTAAACTATTCTGAGCTTCCGTTTCACATTCTGACAAGCTACTTGAGAGAGATTAATTTATGTTTTTAGTCATTGGAGAAGAAACTAATCCGAACGAAGACTCGGAACCAATTAGGTATTTTTCAAAACCCTCTAGCAATACACGATACATGATCGATGATCTTAAACTGTGAGTTAAATTGGAGTTGTTACTGACAGAGCATTAGCAAAATAGTTTTGCCTACTCCATTTCTATTTTCATACGCATGGTTAGAACCCAAACTTCGATGATAAAAAAAAAAATAATTTGAATTTTTGGCATCTTGAATTCAAATTATGTTTTTCGCAATCACGAGCGTGTGTGTTTGTGTAGGCGCATGTGTGTGGGTGCGAGGGTGCGTAAGTGTATGTATGCATGTGTGTGAGTGAGTGTTGTGTACGTGCGTGTGCGTGTAGGTGTTCGTGTGTGTGTGTGTATAGGTGTTCGTGTGTGTGTGTAGGTGTTCGTGTGTGTGTGTAGGCGTTCGCGTGTGTGCAGGCGTTCGTGTGTGTGTGTAGGCGTTCGTGTGTGTGTGTAGGCGTTCGTGTGTGTGCAGGCGTTCGTGTGTTTGTGTATGTAGGCATGTGTTTGTGTCTGTGTGCAGGCATGTGTGTGTGGGACATGGACGCCACCGCCCAGCAAAAGTGGATTTCGGGGGACAGTGGTCAGGAGCAGCCGCGCCGCCGCCGGTGGACGGTGGTGCTGCAGGCCTGGTCCAAGCTGAAAAAGGCACGGACGCCAAAAACGGTCAAGTGAGAACAATAAGCAATCGTGATTGCTCAAAAAAAAAAAAAAAAAAAAAAAAAAACCTTAAAAGTGCCCATAGCAAGAAATGTTCTTAAGAAATAAAAAGCATGAAAAATCCATATAATTTATCCAAAAAAATAATCAAATTTCCCTTCCCGATAATTTATAGTTATCTACTTAAATATGCATATTAAAAGAAATTAAGTTGCGATATTTTACGCAGTTGAAATAAATTGAATGTATTCGAGTTATATTTTAAAGGGCAAGAATATAAGAAATTTTCCTAAAAAAATGGCCAGATCTATATATATAAAAATGGAGTTTGGTAAATTTGTTCCCTAAGATCTCAGAAACTACCCGGCAGATTTGGCTGAAACTTTCACCGTTTGTTCAGTTTGGTACTGGGAAGGTTTATAGACCAGTTCGAAAAAAAAACCAATTGATAGTTCCCTTTTTATTCCAATTTTAGTCCCAATTTTCGCATAAATGTCCCAATATGGGGGTGGAAAAAAACGTGCATATATTAATATTATATGTCCATCGAAAGCGCCAATTTTTCTGCTGAAGATAGCATCTGTTCGAAGTTTATAAGTTGTATAAAAAACGAGTTATGAGCTTTTTTGTTCCCTGTTCGAAGGCTTTCATCAACCCAAGTCATAATTTAGTGTGTCATCTCAACTCCCAAGAATTGTTGTATTGTTGAATATTTTTGCGTTTCGTCTGACTTTTTGAGGCTTTTCTCAAGTCAAATCTTAAAGTAACGTTTTTCCACAAGATTGGCTAAAAATAAATGGATTTGGCTGATCATTTTACTTTCAAACGGAACTTATGTAATTAATGGTTTATTGTTTATTATTTATGCTGATTGGACACTTGCTCACTATATCTAAACAACCAGTAGAAATATCGCCAGAATTTTTTCACAAAGATTTCAGTAGCTGATGCATTTGGCAGTTTTTTCCACTGTCGCTGTTTTTGAGTCCAAAGACTACGTAATAATGTTTCTCAGCTTTCACCATATAAACAAAATATCGCCAATTGAAGATACTTAAAAAAAAAAATACTGTGTAAAAATAATTCAACAACTAAATTAGGCAAATCCATAAACCGCACAAAAACTTCCATTAATTTTTCGTTTTGCACGATTTCAAACAATCGCCAAATTTTACTACTTATTTTGGAAACATTTCGGATGAAACCGTTTAGCGCCATTTTATTTTGACCAAAAGTATCTCAGCATCTGGCAACAATATTTCTATAATAAAAATTAGTAAGGAGGAGGAGTATTACCGAAAGCGTCCCAAAATGATTCTCGCAAATTTGGTAAGGTTTTAAATCGCACCAAGTGCGCACAAAAATTGAAATTTCCCAAAACAACTAAAGCAAGTGTAAGGGGAACACGGGCGGCTACATTTTTTAAAACAGTTCGTACATCAATAGCCATATAGAGAAGGTTTTAGATTTAAAAAAAAGTACTAACAGATAAATCTTTTTAAACATGTAAAGTTTAATTTCATATTTCGGAAATTCTTCAAATTTGTATATGCTTAATGTCGTGCTTTCGTTTCTAATTGAATACTACTTTGTTCTTTATACTTATTGCTATTTTAGTTTAATGAGTAAGGAAGAAGCTCGATTTTTAATCACGTCAAAAAGGTTTGTTTTAAATTCTTTCGCTTAAAACAGAAAACAAGAGCAAGTAACGATTGTTTCTCATAATTATTACTGACCCAGGCAACGCCGGGTATTTTTGCTAGTATCAAATAAATCCTAACATGTATAAAGAAAAAAATATAAATAAATAAATAAAAACTTCAAAATGTTTTTAAAATGACCCTGAAATGGACTTGTGTTTTAAGTTGTTTTTTACTTCCTTTTACAAACTAGTATGTCGTGGCCATTACGAAACTTTCTTCTATATCTTTCTTATAATTCTGATCCCTCCCCATGCTTAACGAGGAAGCAATATTCCCAATGAAAACAAAATTTTACATGCCATAACTTGATGACCATCCCAATTCCTGATTTATCTCAAAAGCAAAGCAAAGAATGAAAATTGAAAATTGTTTTAAAAACCTTGCTTAAAATAATTACAAACATTTATCTGATAACAGACACAAGATGGCAACAGTTAAAAATTTTAAATCATTGAGATAATATTTCGGATCATTTCCATACAATTAAAATCACGAGCTGAACGCAGACGACAGTCTGTTACGATTTATCTTTCTTATTGTTGCAATTAAAAAGCTATTTTTATTCACACAAATAAAAAAAAATCAGCCCCCCATGGAGCGATTGGCGCAAAAATTAAACCAACGCCTGTTTACATATGGATTCATATTTATTCCAAATTTCATCCAGAACGTAGCATTACTTCTTGAGATATGGCACTCACAATGGAAAAAAAAGAACGTTCGATTGCGCCACCCCCTTTTTAGCTGTCGACACCAAAATAGAATCATTTCTTATACCCTCTAAGGGCTACTTGTCGATAAATTTTTGTTTGATTACGTTCATTATTTATTGAGATACAGCAGTCACAATTGACGGCAAAAAACGTTCTATAGCTCAACCCCCGTTTGAGCTATTGACACCAAAATTGAATCAGGATCTGTACCTGTTAGGGACAACATATGGACCAAATTTTGTCTGATTCCGCCAGTTACTTCCTGGGGAATAGCAGTCACGCAAAACTCAAAAAACGTCCCATTGCTCCACCCCCCCTTGGAGGAATTCGCGCCAAAAACCAATGGGCACAAGTTCACATAGGGGCACATATGTGTACCAAATTTCGTTCGATTTCATGCTGTAGTTTTTGCTGTAGAGCGGCCACAAAAAACTGGTCACACACAGACGTGACACACATACACACACACATACAGACAGACAGACATTTTCCAAAAATAGTCGAAATGGACTCAGCACACCTCAAAACGTTCGAATCCGTCAAAATTCGAAATTCGAAAATTTGCACGAATCCAATACTTTCTTCTATATATTAGATATAGAAGAAAGTAAAAAGGAAGTATTGTATTCGCGAAAAAAATTTCACTCAAAAATCCATCTTAATTTCCATTTTGCTCACCCCCGAATGAATGTTGAGTTTTTTTTCTCGACTCGACCACACGTGGATAAGTGCCTAAGAACGTATAGACACGCGAGATATCCATTTTGACGATTCCCGAGTTAATTACAACGAGTTTTCTCGTGACGTCTGTATGTACGTATGTATGTCGCATAACTCAAGAACGGTATGTCCTAGAAAGTTGAAATTTGGTACGTAGACTCCTTGTGGGGTCTAGTTGTGTCCTCCGTTTTTGGTTGCATTCGGATGTTCCGAAGGGATCTTTTGCCCCTTTTTTGGGGGGGGGGGGGGATCATTGTTAATTTCGAGGAAAACTCAAGTGGTGTTATGATTTGGCGGACACTTGGCGATATATCGCCAGTATTTTTATCGCCAATTTTTGTCGCCAACTGGGCGACAAATTTGGCGGTTTTTTGTTATTTTTTTATCTGGTTTGAATTTGGCCACTGTTGGTGATATTTAGAGAGTAAACTATTGAATCACATTAAAACTGCCAATAATGAGGAAATGACATTAAATTGGAGTAAAAGGAAGTCATGTGATGCACACGTCAGCTCGTGATTTTTATGCTAGTGCTTAAAATTATTGTCAAAGATCAAAAACATTTTTGAACAAGTGGTTTTAGAGTTTTTTATTGCACTTCATGCAAAATATCGAGCTGCTTCGCAAAAGTTCAAAATGCTCCCCAAAACCACCACAGATGCTCCTCAAATTGTTTCTCCAAGATTGGCAACTCTGAATTAACTATTGTTGATGAAAGTTATGTAGCAGTTCTTTAATGTCTAGGGTAGATTTTTTGGTGAAGAAATAAGTAATTAAAAAAATAAAAACACACACACCCTCACTGCTTCGTGTAACTTTTTTCATTAATTTTTTCTGTCCCTACCGTACACCTGGATTTCCAATTCTCAAATAACGAGCAAGAGAACAAAACTTTGATGCTTTTCATCTCAAAAATTTAATCTAATGTCGCTAGATAGATTCGATCGAAGATAGACATAGATAATTTCAGGATCTATTTCGTGGTCGGTGAGAGGAGAATGAGGGAATGAAATTATTTCTGAAAAATGAAAATCATCGATTTTTACTCCCTCGCATCACACGAAAGGGCGTGGTCACAAGGTGGGGGCGCTAGTGTACCCAGTGTTTCCTTCCCGGTGACGATCGTTGATGATGAAAATGAAATTAAAAATTTATCTCTGCATCAGAGCGAACGAAACCGCCAGAGAGAAGGATTTTTATGTGTGTTGGAACGACCGAATCATTAATTTCGATTTTTATTGCACAAAAGAGTTTTTTGGAAAGTCAATATGTAGTGTAGCTTAACTGCTTTACTTATTATTTTTCGCCGAAAGTTCATGCACAGTCGACAGTCTGCTCAAATAATGTAGTTAATTCCATTTTACACTGTAAAAAAAAAAAAAAAAATGTGTAAGGTTAGCAGGATTAATAAGAGTAAAGTTACACGAATTCTGGAGTGTGTAGTATCATTGCTTTAAAAAACTCAAATTGTTGGAGGAACTTTGCACTGTGGCTTCAGTAGAAAATTCAAAACGCATGCGTAAAGTTCCAGAATCACCGTAAGGCTGGTAACCGACCTTTATGTCTAAGCGGTGAAAGCTTTTGCTTTGCGACCTTTCTGTTAGATTCGCGTCTAGGGTTCGGACACCACTCAGGTTATTTCCTCTCTTAGTGCAATAAAAATATCTTGTTCGTATATTGAAATAAATAAATATTTGGTGTATTTTTATTGTGAAAAAGCATGAACTTGACAAAAATTGAATAAACAAATGATTGAAAGAAAAAGCTGTAAAAAAGTAGGAAAAGAAAGGAGTTTTTAGCAAGATTTTTTAAAAATACTGTTATAATAAAATTTCAAGTTTTGTAACCTTTTAATTAATTTTTGCTCTTTCAATTTAAAACGTATAGAAAGAAATTATTGCTTGATCATTTAATATATCTGGATAATTTAAACCATCATATGTTAACTTGAAGTATAGGTCTACTTACAATTAAAAATGAGTACCCGTTCAAGAAAGTCAGATGAAAGCTTAAATTTTGCTAATGTGTAACCTTTCAAGCAATAGGGAAGTTTTCGATTTTTCAATTTTATTTTTATATGATGGAGTAACATGTATGAACATCATAGGTGAAAAATTTTTTGCGATACGATAAATAGTTTTTTTTTTAAATTAATTTTTAAAGTTCAAGCGATTGTGCCGTCAAATGGCACAGGAAGTGACGTCATGCGCTCTTCCGCCGCGGGAGAAGCCGAAGGACGTGCAGTTGGCTTCGAAGACGAAACGTAAGGCTTACCTCCTCACATTTAACTTTTCGCGTTTCTGGAACATTAAACCTCTCATCCTCTCGGAAATATTCGAATACCATCATTGATGTTACTTGAGGAAGATTATTAGATTGTGCTTTAACGAATCCGGCCCCTATAGTGTGTTCAAAAGGATTATTGAATTTCTAAAAAATAAAAATATCAGCACGCTCAAAATGTCCGTAGCGAAAACAAGGGTCTTCAGCGGAAGGCTGTCCATTAGTGCCCTGTGACGTAAGCTCGTGACGTTTCAGAAAAGCGCACTTTTGCGCGTGGATTTTTAAAAAATCATTAAAAATCAAACACGGTGTTTTAAAATTCGGCGATGGTGAATTTTTTAGTTTTGAGGGTCAATTAACAATATCCAATAGTCAAAATATGAACATTTAATAGGTTGCAACTTCCCTATTTTTCTGTAAGCATACAGAAAATTCTGGTGTAACCTTACGCAGAAAGGAGTGAGACGTCACGCTACAGTTACATTACCATGGTGTAACCGATTTTACGGAGTAAGGTTACACAAATTTTTTTAGTATAATATTTCGTACAATGGAATTAACTAGAGTAAGTGAGTTGACTATGTCTACTGCAGGGTGCCCACCTAGGGGGTGTCATGGCGCAGATTGCGCCAATGAGATTTTTAGGTGGAGTTGTTTTTGGGGATATTTTTCTCATTGGGGGGGGGGTCTCCGCAAAATTTAGGGGGGGGGTGCCATTTGCTTTTGGGGGGGGGCTGTTGACTGTGCATGAAATTTTGGGAAAAATTATAAAAAATGCATTTGAATTACACTTCAAATTAACGTTCCCAAAAAACGGAATATAAATAAAGTTTATATATAAAATTCCATTCTCAAATGATATTCGCCGCTTTTTCGACGGTCAGCAAATTCCTAACATTTGAAAGAAAAAAAAAATTTGGTTTTCACACTTTTCTTTTCTTTGGAGGCTTGGGAGAACATAAAATTTCCGCCTTTCGTAGGTGCAATTAATGATATTAACCACTCAGTAGTTTATCGAGATAATTGCTCGAATTTTTCTACATTAAGTAATTAATGCTTACTTCTACGAGTAGAATTTGTTTAGCGAAAACCAGAAGCTGTTAAAAAATGTTTAATCCTGCTCAACAGTATAAAAATTCCTACCGTTTCATTGATTTATATTTATCTTCGTCTTGAGTAGTTCTGAATTATTCTTCGATGTTTGGTTTTGATTTCTATTAAACTTTCAACATTCTGAAAAAGTTATGATCGTTGTTTAAAAACTCGTGTTCTACGCCTTATTTTATTTTTTTTTTTTAAAGCAGAGTTGACTTTGATCTTGAAGCGATTCAAGTTCTTTTTCTTTTCGTATCTTCTAAAAACTTATCACTGTCCGTATAATTTCATGAAAACAAAGATAACAAACGGAGACGGTACTTTATTAACTGCGAAAATGTTTCAATTCAATTCAACCGTCAAGCTCAAACCTTTTTCCTTTTCACAGAATTCTTTGATTGTTAGTGGCGAATTTCAGAAAGCTTGAGGTTTTGGTTCCCTAAAATCAACTTTTTTAGCTATTCGAATGGTCTTACAAATCTCAAACGAGCTGATGTGTGGATCACATGACTTCCTTTTACTGCAATTTAATGTCATTTTCTCATTATTGGCAGTTTTAATGTGATTTAATAGTTTACTCTCTAAATATCACCAACAGTGGCCAAATTAAAACCAGTTTTTAAAAAAAACCGCCAAATTTGTCGCCAAGTTGGCGACAAAACTTGGCGACCAAAAGACTGGCGATATATCGCCAAGTGTCCGCCAAATTATAACACCACTTGAGTTTACATCGAAATTAACAATGATTTCCCCCAAAAAGGGGCAAAAGACCCCCTTTGGAGCATCCGAATGCACCCACAAAAAGAGGTGCACAACTAGACCCCACTAGGAGTCTACGTACCAAATTTCAACTTTCTAGGACATTCCGTTCTTGAGTTATGCGACATACATTCACACATACGCACATACATATACGTACATAACAGACGTCACGAGAAAACTCGTTGTAATTAACTCGGGGATCGTCAAAATGGATATTTCGGGTGTCTGTACGTTCCTAGGCATATATCCACGTGTTGTCGGGTTGAAAAAAACACTCAACATTTATTCGGGGGTGAGCAAAATGGAAATTAAGGCCGATAGCTTTCGTTTATCGAAAATGTCGTTGACTAAATTTTCTTAGAAATAGCCACGTTTGAGATTATAGCTATTTCCCCGCTTCCTTTAAACCCCGAACTTTAATGTGCTGTTCCTAAAGATATCTGTAGTATCTAAAGAAAATTTTAAAAAGTCCCCCGACAATAGAATTCACAATCATGATCAGATACCATGGAGCCTACAAACTTAATTCAACATTGATTGCACACATATATATTTTTCCTTTTTATATAATTGTTCGGAAACATACTATGTCACGGGTCTAATTCCATGCACTTGTTAAACGATTGGTTTCTCTGGAGAGTGAAAAGGAAAAAAAAAAAAAAAGCTTTGAGCACGAATTCGTCATGCTGGTCACGGAAGAAGCATAGCCACAGGAAATCATCTCACCTCCTTCGCTTTATGTTTTATTATTTTTTCTTCTGACAGGATATTCCGTCTTCGTTCCATAAGAGCTTTTTTCTTTCTCTCTCTCGCATTGTAACAGTGCCTGCGATGCGTGGAGGCCCAAGAGCCCCGCGCCACCTAATAAGGAGTGGCTGGTCCACTGTTCTTTGTTCTCGAAGAGTCCCTCCCTCTCTCAACCACCTTAATGTACATGGATGTCACAGGAACTTTGAGATGTGTTTCTCCGATATTTTGTCAGATGGGGGAAAGCTATCCTCAATCGTAATTTTTTTCTCTCTCTCATTCGGGTGTTCATTTTGAAAAAGAATACGATGTGACAAGGGTGGTTCAAAAAAATTTCTTTCGACCTAAAGTATTATGACTTACTAATAGTATTATGCTGTAAAAGTTTTAGCTTCTTACTCAGATTTTAAGACAGTGCTCAATGACTCCTCAATTTAACATTAGCCGTAGCATAGAAAATGTCACAAATTTAGAAACATTTCATTTTCCCAGCTGTTTTTTTTTTTGGAAATAATTATTTTATTGCGATGCATATGCATATTACTAGTGTATATTATAATGTGTAGCATTTTTTTTTCAGTTCAAAGTACTTTTTTAACCCCCCTCCCCGTACGTATGAAGTTTGCGGGAGGGGGTTGAGCACCCTCTTTCAGTTGTAATAGGAAGCTAAAACTATGCACAAGTTATTACTATCCACAACTCTAAAAATGTTCAGGAGTGTCCTGTTATCTAGAAGAAATTTTTTTTTTTTTAAATGTATTTTTGAACCACCCTAGAGGTCACTCTGTATTTCACCCAGTGACGCAGTGAATGGGGGGAGGGGAGAAAACCCCAGAGCCATTGGTTTTAACATAAATGCAAATTCTAATACAGTAGTTTATGCATATGTAAAGGCTGTTTTGATTTTAAAAAAATAAAAAAAAAACCTTCAGGAGATATTTTTGATCAAATATTCTTCTTCAGGAAGATATTTTTGAACAAAAATACCCCTTCTTGAAGGTATTCTTGATTTAAAAAAAAAAAAAAAACCCTCCAGAAGGTATTTTTGAACAAAAATCGCCTTCTAGAAGAGTTTTTTGATTAAAAAAAAAAAAAAAAAAACCCGTCAGAAGGTATTTTTGATAAAATATCCCCTCTAGAAAGTATTTCTGGCTGCACTAGTGATTATATCAATACACAGTGTATTTGTAATAAAATATTTAAACACATACGCTAGTAATTATTAATATAATTGTTTTAAAAATTATTATTATGCATTAGTTTTTTTAAGTCCTACTTTTCTCGTTCATCATGCATTCTAAATCATTAATTGACTGATTTGAGCCACTTACTTGACTATCAATTAAGGTTCACATACGTTAAAGAAACTTTTGAAGAACAAATATTTCTCAAAACTTACTGCGCCCACTTCAAACACATTCTTTGCTCCTTGCATAAACCTCCCTTGCAAAATCTCAAGACCGTAAATGACATTTCTTCCGTTAATTTTTGAACACAAATACACGTATCGATTGTATTTAATATCAGTTTGGGAGTGAAAAATTAAAATAATAATAATGACAGACGGGGGGGGGGGGAACTATGAACGCTACTGCTATAAGATAATTTCTTCCACCAATATTAAAGTTTGAAACTGCGAATTATAACAGTTAATTGATTGGTCAACATGTTTACTGTTCGCCTCTGAGAAGTTGAGCTGTGGCCTTGAGCAAGTCCATTTCTTTCAAGGGAGAGCAAGCAGTAAGAAGAGGGATTGCCAGGCGCAGAGTTGGGCCACGGTTAAGCCTTTTGATCTCATGCCGTTTTTCCTCACCCCTATTTCAACAAATGGAATCGTTTAATCAACCGGCCAGCAGAGCTCAACTTACCAGAGGCGGACAGTACTTTCCTACACTTCAGTGATGATGAAAAAAAAAATAAAGAGAATTTATCATTTCTAGAAACTGTACATTCGTTTAAATATGCATTCTAAAAATTCCCATATCAGATTCGGGCAGTTGAAAGGATTGTGGGACTGGTGAGTGAGTTTGCTGAAATGCATTTGAGGTACATGCAAGAGTTGGATTTATATGAAAAATTTAGCAACCATCAATGCCAAAACTGATTCATAAGTCAAACTTCAAAACTTGATCCAAACGTAGAAACTTGTTTAAAATTATACAGTCGTTGCAAATGTAAGTTATTTTACGATTCAAAAATATTTAAAAGGAAATATATATTCTGAAATATCCCCCCCCCCCTCACCCTCAGTTTGTACACTGTTAAAAAAAAGCTGCAAGTATTACTAAAAAATCTCTGGGAAAGTGGAATTCCATAAACTTCAATGCCAAAAATGTTTCATAAGTCAAACTTCAAACGTATGGGAAGGGGGTTAAAAAAACACATTGAACGGAGAAAACAATGCTACACATTATAATATACACTAGTAATATGCATACCCATTACAATAAAATAATTATTTACAAAAAAAAAAAAAAAAAAAAAAGCTGGGGAAATGAAATGTTTCTAGATTTATGGCATTTTCTATGCTACGGTTAATGTTAAATTGAGATCATTGAGCACCCTCTTAAAATTTGAGTAAGAAGCTAAAACTTTTACAACATCTTTACTAATAATAAAGCTGAAAGTCTCTCTGTCTGGATGTCTGGATGTCTGTGATGCGCATAGCGCCTAGACCGTTCGGCCGATTTTCATGAAATTTGGCACAAAGTTAGTTTGTAGCATGGGGGTGTGCACCTCGAAGCGATTTTTCGAAAATTCGATGTGGTTCTTTTTTTATTCCAATTCTAAGAAAAAAACTATCATAAATTACGAAATTATCATAACGTGGAACCGTAACATGGGCACAAACCAATTGGCGAGATACGAAATTATCATAACGTGGAACTGTAACGTCAGTACAAGCCAATTGGCGAGAAAATTCACCATACATTATTTGTAAATATACAGGCGAACCAAAAGACCTTTATTTTTTCTACTACGGGCGAAGCCGTGCGGGTGCCACTAGTAATTCTATAAGTAAGTCTAAAAGAAATAGGGGTGTCCTGGACTCTAACTGAAAAAAAGTTTTTTTGAACCACCCTACTGAACACCATGAGCTAACCATATCCTTGAATCGGGAAAGCTGGAGCTGATGTCCACATTCCTCTTCTAGCCAGTGTTCCTTTCCATCCCCACCTACGACCTCTCCTCCTCACCTGGGAGGAAGGAGAAGGACGACGTCTCGGCCCGCGCAGACGATGCCCAAGAAGAGGGGGGGGAGGGGGGGAGAGGGGGGAGGGGGGGGGGGCGACGTCGCAGCTCAGCGGACGCACGCATCCAACGGAGAGAGAGAGAGAGAGAGAGAGAGAGAGGATGCTTCTCTTTATCTGGTGGCGTCTTTTCGTGGAACGCTGGGGCGTTGCCTGATTTCTTTTGAGGAGATGGAACATCGAAGAGCAAAACACGTTTGGGGACAATTCACAAGTGTCTCTGGAGGATTCGATTTTGACAGATGCGCACAAATTTTTGAATACGCAAAAATGTGTTCCCAGTTAAAAGTAATTCCTTTATTGTGTACTAGCGATACCCGCACGGCTTTGCCCGTGGTAGAAAATTAAAAGGTCATTTGGTTCGCCTGTTATATTTGCAAATAATATAATTTGCAAATTTCTCGCCAATTTGCTACGTTCGTTTGCTGCCCATGTCACGGTTCCACGTTATGGTAATTTGGTAATTTATTCGTCCGCATTATAATAATTTGCTCTGTAAAATGTTCTTAAAATTGGAGTAGAAAAAGAACAAAATCGAATTTTTGAAAAAACGCTTCGAGGTGCACACCCCCATGGTACAAACTAATTTTGTACCAAATTTCATGAAAATCGGCCGAACGATTTAGACGCTATACGTGTCACTGAGATCCAGATATCCATATAAACTTTGAGCTTTATTATTAGTAAAGGGTGTAACATACAAACATACATACACCCCAGAGACTCCCGTTACCTGTCACGGTTAGGACTTGATGAATCTCTGGGGAGAGATTTATTTAAAATTTTGAAGGTTGTTTATACAAAGTATAAAACTGGTTTTACCATGCAGGTACAAGCATTATGGTAAATAAGAATAATAACAGTTCCAAAATGTCCTATTGGACTTGTAATACATTGTTCCGTACATTGTTGACACAGCTAGCTTGAGAAAAAAAAAAAAAAAAACATTTCACAGATGATTGGTTGGTTGGATTAGGTTTAATGGCGCAAGAGCCTTTACAGGGTATACTGTGCCAATGTTATAGATGAACAGTCGTTTAACAACGCAGGGGAATATAAAATAAGTTTAAATGAAATTTAAGGTATTACCCAATGGAATGTAATTGCTATAAAATGGTTTGTAAACTCATCACACAATGATATTTGGCTGACAAAATAGTAGTTAATGTTACAAGTTTATTGGAAAACTTTGCCTGTTCGAAAGATGTACTGGAGTGTGGGGCAAAGTAAGATGACTGAGCTTTTTCAAAATAAACAAGTTGGAAATTTGTTTTGAAAATTACAGTACATAAAGAAAGAACACTGTATTTTATAATGAAACTTACATTGAAATACATAAAAAGTAGTCGAAAACTTTGCACTGCATAGTGAATAAAATATGACAACGTATATAAAGTACAAATTCAGAATGAAAAAAGGTTAAAAAACCAGCAAACAGCTGTTTCGGCACTCTAAAATACAAGTGCCATCATCAGTGCAATTAAAAACGAAGACAGGTTCAACCCGACTAAAACACAGTCGAGGCGAACAATGGATCATATCTTTTACAACTTGTCATGTTGTAATAGATATGATCGGTTCCGGTACTGCTCTCATATCTTTTACAACTCGTCTCTCATTCCATTGTTCGCCTCGACTGTGTTTTAGTCGGGTTGAACCTGTCTTCGTTTTTAATTGCACTGATGATGGCACTTGCATTTTAGAGTGCCGAAACAGCTGTTTGCTGGTTTTTTAACCTTTTTTCATTCTGAATTTGTACTTTATATACGTTGTCATATTTTATTCATTACATTGAAATAGTTTTTTTTTTTAAACTTTTGTCGGTGAATAAATCGCTTTAAAAATAAGTGGAAAATTTTCACTGAATTTTTTTATGGGGTAAAGTGAAAAATGAAATTTTTATAATGAAATGTTTGCTATTCAATTATAAAAAGTAGTTTTGATCAAATTAATCAGTAAATAAAAGGTTTAATGAATAAATGAAAATGTGCCGAAAAAAATAAATGAATAGTTAAATAAATAAATAATGTATGAGGTCAACTAAACGAGTGAGTAAAAGAGTGAGTGAATAAGAAAATAAGGGAATGAATGAATAAATAAGTGAATTACTAACTTCAGGTACGTTAATAAAGCAATTAAAAAAATACGTAAGAGATTTAATAAATGATTTAATAATTAAACGAAATTAATTATTTCACTTTGCCCCGCATTTACTTATCTAATTGTGCAAAGTAATTAAAATACAAATATGCTTAACATTAACTAAATACATAAATGCTGCACCGAATATTAGAAAGTGTCAATTAATATTTCAAATGTTAATTACAAGAACTTTATAATTTAATAATACCAAAAATAATTTTCGGCTTACAACAAAATATTACAATATGAGTATCATTTTTTTGAAAATTGCTTGTATTATCATATTCTATGACTTTCAGAGTTAATTATTTCTTGACAGGAATAGGCTACACGTGTTACTACATAGCTAAAATGTTACTATATAGGTGGCGCTAAAAGCAGAGTAAATATTTCACCATTTCACTTTGCCCCGTTATTTAACTTTGCCCCACATTACCCTATACGATACAAAGGCATTAGGAATTTGTGTTTTAAAAGTTTTTTTTTTGAAACCCTTACGAGAAGCCTAAAAGGAAAAACGAGAAAGGAAACACAACTGAAGTTCTATAAGGTTATGGCGGTGCCAACCTTACTATACGGCTATGAAACATGGACTTTGAACAGGCAAGAAACTAGTAGAATTCAAGCAGCAGAGATGAAGTACTTGCGATCACTGAAAAACTGCGCTATCCTAGACAAAATAAGGAATGAATCTATTCGTAGGGAATTACAAATATTCAGCCTCAATGTAAAAATCACGGAATATCGTAACGATTGGAAAAACCATGTTCGACGTATGGCACGAGGGAGACTTCCAAGAGCTGCCTTTTATTATAGACCAAGGGGCAAACGAGATCGAAAGGGGGCGGTCAAGAAACCGGAACAGGCTATACGCTTAATCCTTGAGGAAGAAGAAGAAGAAAGTTTTTTTTGAAATAGTCTATTTAATTTACATCTTTAATTATTTTCGCGCAGTTATTATGTTCATCAGAATTCGCACGTTCAGATTATTGTTTTCTCGAATCAACTTCTAGCCTTAAAAGGGACGACTGCTGACCAACGTTGATTCTCTTCCATTTCGAGTTTAATGCTCTCTCATACAGTTTTTTTTTCTCAACTCTCCAACGACAATCAGAGAAAAACTCTCTGGAATTTTCATCCGAGGCAAGTTTGTGTGAAATGCATCCTTCCTGGAGGAAAAGAACCATGCATCCCTTTCAACACCTGAGGCATTTGCACCGCGAACTGAAGTGAAACCACAGGTCACTGAATTTGAATGGACTTTGGGTGAGGTTCGAATTCTGTCATGGCTCGGAGTTCTGGTGGCGCTTAAATCGTGGGATGGTTGGAATCCTTTTTACAGCATATTGGAGAAAAAAAGAAAGAAAATAAGAAGAGAAAAAAAAGTATAGTAGTAAAAAAAAAGAAATTTTTATCATTTTCTTTAGTTTTGATTAGAGAGGTAATATACTGATAAAATAAATACTGATCGATTAAAATTAATACAAGCATTCTCCTTCCAATTTTTAAACTCTGACAGGTGTGTGTTACAAAGCTCTAACTGGTACTGGAGCGCATATATGAGGGTGCCCCCCTCAAATACGATGGCGCAACCGCCCCCCCCCCAAAAAAAAAATTATCAACCCTCTTGCACTTTTTTTATTGTTTAGCTCTCTTTTATTATTATTATTTTTTTAAATGTTATTATTTTATTGGAAAAGTTCTGTGTTACGCCAATGACATACGCACACATAGACACACAAACTAAACAAATGAAATAAAATATAAAAAAGTAAAGGCTTTTAATGAAAAATAAATAAATTAATAAATAAATAAATTAATAAATAAATAAATTAATTAAAATTTCCCCAAAAATTTAGATGACGCAACTTGCAGCATAACCCCCCCCCCCTCCGAGTACATGTAACATTTGTAATCGAAAAGAGAGGCAGGGGGGAGGAAGGGAGAGAGGACGTGGAGGATGTTCTCAGTATGGAGATTCTTCAATCTTTTTTTTTCTTTCTTCGCTAGCAAAACTAAATACAATAATATTATTTGAATTTTTGGCATCTTAAATTCAAATTATGTTTTTCGCAATCACGAGCGTGTATGTGTATGAATGCGCGTGTGTGTTTGTGTAGGCGCATGTGTATGGGTGCGTGTGTGTGTTTGTATGCATGTGTGTGCGTGTTGTGTATGCAGTGCTGTGTGTGTGTAGGCGTTCGTGTGTGTGTACGTAGGCATATGTGTTTGTGTCAGTGTGCAGGCATGAGTGTGTGTGTAAGAGTGTGTTTGTGTCTGTGCGCAGGCATGAGTCTGTGTATGTAAGTGTAGGCGTGTGTGTGTAGGATATGGACGCAACCTGGAGACGGTTTTCGCAAGCATCGTGAGGCCGGCCGCGACGCGACGGTGGTGCTGGCAGGTGGAGGTGGTGGGAAAATAAAATAATAGGAATTCAAAACAGTCAAATAAGAACAAAAAAAAAAATTAATTTGAATTTTGACATCTTGAATTCAAATTATGTTTTTCGCAATCACGAGTCTGTGTATGTAGGCGTGTGTGTTTGTGTGTACGGGTTACGTGTATGTGTGTGTGTATGAATGTGTGTGGGGGGGGATGTGTATGTGTGTGTAGGCATATGTGTTTGTGTCTGTGTGCATGCATGAATGTGTGGGTAGTTGTGTATGTGTGTGTAGGCATATGTGTTTGTGTCTGTGTGCATGCATGAATGTGTGGGTAGTTGTGTATGTGTGTATGTGTGAGTGTCTGTATGTATGCGTGTGTGTAAGTGTTTGTATGTGTGTTTGTGTGTGTGTTTGTGTGTGTATGTGTTTGTGTGTGTATGTGTGTATGTATTTGTGTGTGTGTATGTGCGCGTGTGTGTGTGTAGTTGTGTATGTATGCGCGTGTGTGTAGGACATGGATGCAACCTGGAGACGGCTTTCGCTATAGGTGCAGCATCGTGAGGAGCCCGCCTGTCCACGGTGATGGTGCAGAGGGTGGCGGTGGGAAAAATCAAAGGAACGTCAAAAACAGTCAAATGAAAGCAATAAGCAATCGTGATTGCTCAAAAAAAAAAAAAAAACTAGTGATTTAAATGCGATAATAATTATTTATCTGATTAAAAATCGCAACTCAGTACTTTAATAATCAGCTTTTAAATTTATTTGATGAAAGGATTTTCTTTCTCAAGTCCTAAACCCCCACAGGAACAATATCTTGCGGTTGCCAATGTTTAACAGAACGTCGACAAAGGCGGTCCATCCAAAAAAGGCATGAGGTGGTTCATGGCACAAACTGCATCCTTGAACAAATAAATAGGGGGGGGGGGCTGTTTCGTTGCATGTGATGGGATGCGCCACTGCTCTTGAAATAGGGTGGGGGGATGCATAGAAGGTTGGTTTTGTGGGTTAAAACGCTTTGTAAGGAGTCCGAAAGAACAAATGGCCTTTTTCATCATCAGGTTTTTCTCGTTATGAAATTGGTTAGTGTTTATTATTTCAATTAGTCTCTATCATCATATTTAAAAGAGCTTGATTGTCGCAGTTAAAATTCCAATGTTTATGTTTATTTCAGATCGAGTTCCTCGGGGTTAATTGAAGAACAGCTGTCTTTTGTGGATTATTCCTTCTAATGACCTCAGCTACAATAAAGGTGAGTCATTCATAATCAAGTTTAAGACATTAAGATGAAATGAACATTTAAAACTCGTTCACATTAAGAATTTAAAAGCATAGCGATGGAACTGTTAGTACTGGAATTAAAAATACATGACGTATACGATAGTTTCATTGAAATTTATAATGGCTCATGTAATTTGATGGAAGAAAAAATATTTAAGTGTTCAGACACAATGAAGGAATGTTTTAAAATTGTCAAACTTAAAAAAATTTGATTGCTTCAGTTGAATATAAATTATTATTTTGGGAAATGTATGTAGTTATGGATTACAATAACTCAGTTTACGCGAACGATCGATTCCCTGAAAATGCATCACAAGTTTGCAATTATATTCCGAAAATTCATATTTCTTTAAATAAACGTATTCAATTTATACGTGCTGAAATGTAATGTATATTTCTTCTATTCTTTTGTTTTTCTAAACTTTGAATTTCATATTTTCTGAAATCTGGCGACAATTCCTGGTCAATGATAATAGATTTTAAACGAAAATTGTTATGCATCACGGTTTTATGAAATGAGTATTTTGTAAAATTCGTTACATTGGTTATGGAATCGAATTTTCTATGAACTTATAGATTCCAACTAGTGTTCTTTGACATCAAATAGAAGCTAGGTAGTTTTTTGACAAAAAATTTTATACAGAAGTGGTAATTGAGATTCCTGATGAAATAGAGAACAATTCATTGGATATGTAATTACTCAATTTCTTTGAAGATGAAAATCTGGATATTGAGTTCATTGACTTCAAAAACTCAGTGACATTCACATACAAATTCAAGCTTTTATGAAGAAGACACCTTGAAGACATTGATGAAAATAACTTATGCTCAATAACTACTTGTTGGGCATCACTTTCTTCCAAGTTTTTTGATTTCGTCTGATTTTAAATTTCAGACTTTTCACATTTTTTTTTTTTTTTGCATATTTAAAACTTTTAAACAGTTAAATTTTAACGCGTCAACGTTGTTGGACAACATACCCGCAGACTGACGGATGAAGGGATCGTTGCCAAACCGTGAATAGGGTTCACTATAAATTCGAAAAAGTTTTAAAAGTAAAGAAGGTTTTATAACAACCATTCATAAAAAAAAATGAAATGTCTTGAATGGTATATATGCTCAAATTGATAAAAGATATTCACTGCACCAATGTCTAGAAGCGGGCTAACTCTTTCTCTCTCCCCCAGGCCCGACGAGAGGTCATGTCAGCCTAGTCGGAAACCAAAGGCCCGGCTTTGGAGGGAGGGGGGTTCCCGGCGACACTGACGCAAAAAAAGAAAGAAGGAAAAATAAAACGAAAGAAAAGAAGAAAGAAAAAAAAGGGGGGGGGACTCCAAATAAGAGAAAACGTACATATTAAGAAAAACTTATTTTACTCTGTGGAACTTAACATTGAGTTACTTGTTTTCTAGTGCGCAGTTTTGGTTTTTTTCCTCCCCCACCCCTTTTTTTTTTCTTCTTTTCCCTATTTTCTTTTCTTTTTCTCCCCCACCCCTTTTTTTCTTTTCTCATTTTCTTTTCTCTTTCCCCCTCTTTCCCCCTTTTTTCTCACTTTCCCCTTTTTTTTAATTTTTTTCTTCTTTTTTGGGAGGGGCTCGGTGACATAACTGACAAGAGGCTTGCCTTGGCTCTCTGCGGCCCTGATCCCCCCCCCCTCGTATGGGCACCCATAACGTCTGGGACAGATCGGAATGACCCCGGTGCTTTTGGGGCGTCTCGCAAAGAGCATATCGTTCTCAAAGGGCAAGTAGCGGAGGCGTCCCGTTCCTCGAGCGGCCCCCTAATCCTGCACTGCTCCAGGGCGAAAACCACCTCCCGAGAAGAGAGGGAAGAAAAAGAGGAGAGAGGATGGGGGGAAGACGGAGAGTAGCGACGGAGGAGAGAGAGGGAGGAGGCGAATGGTAAGGGGCCCCTATAATGGAGGAGCCGACGCATCCGCCATTTTGGAGCAAACTTGATCCAGTGCTTCGCAGCGATAGCATTGCCGCTGATGTTTACATTTCTTTAGCATGTGTTAAATTGAGTCAAATGGGTGGTTGGTCGGCTGTTATATGTGCGAACAGCTCCAAGAAAGGATTTCAGCGCTTCAGATTTCCAGCAGATGCAGAAAGAAAAAAGAAATGGATAATTAATAGCCGACGAAGTGACTGGCAGCCTGGAAATGGAGCTCACTTGTACAGGGGGGGGGGATTATGGCGTAAGTTGCGCCATCAAAATGGAAGGGGGGATTTTTAATTGTTTTATTTATTTATTTAGATTTATTTATTGATTTATTTTTGATTTAATTTATTTACTTTACTTTATTTTATTCTATTTATATTTTATTTCATTTATTTATGTAGTTTGTGTGTGTATGCCATTGGCGGAGCGCAGAACTTTTCTAATAAAATAATAATGATGATAACAATAATTAAAAATAAGTAAATAAAAATTATTTTTAAAAAATAAATAAAACATATTAAAAAACCGAGATAGAGCTAGAAAATAAAAAATAAACGAGGGAAGGAGATTTGAAAAAAATGGGGAGGGGTGGAATTAGCGCCATTGAACTTGGGGGGGGGGATGGGCACCCCTGCACTTGTGTGAGGTTAATATCGATTTATTTCTCATGATTTTACTATCATTACGCTATAAATGCGCTGTAATCTTTGCTAACATGTTGTAGAGTTCTACGGAACGTCTTTTATTCTGCATTTCCCCGTAGTGCGACAAGTACGCTTGCTCCAACATGGCGGATGTGCCGGCCTGTCCAGTTATAGGGGTTCTAGGGAATGGCCCCGGGCAGTGGGAGTTCTTACCTGGTCGAAATTCCTACAGTTTCCGGGGCAGAGGTATATAGGGCTTGGATCCGATAGAGTGGGAGGGTCGCATGCATCTCCGGATGGTGGTTCAGGAAGGGGGGGGGGGGAGGGGGCTTGGCAGGTAGCATCGCCTGGTTGAGCACTCAAAAGTCGAAAGGGAAGTGTTTTGAAGCAGTTTGTCGTATATGTCGTAAGGATGGAGATAAAGACATAGTTTCTGTCCTCTTCTGTTGAGGATCGGTGACCAGTAAAAATCAAATTTCGCGATCCCCATTAGACAACTAAAAATTTCAGTGTCATTTACCACTCCTTCTCTACTTTCACCAAGCAACGAAGTTAGTTTTTGACTGTAATGTTTGGCTTCAATGATAGTGCGATAATTCTTTTATCCCCCCCCCCCAAAAAAAACCCCTCAGTACACGAACACATTTTACAGTAGAATCTCGCTTATCCGGCCCGCATTTATCCGGATTTAGATTATCCAGATCAAATTTTTAACCTTAAAAAAGTTACATTTACGTGTTTGAAACAGAAGACAGTGAACGAATTCTTTGGAAAGAAAATAAGTGAAAAATTACATTTATATTGTGAAACGTCTCGTAAATAATTCTAAGTATGTTGTAACAGAACATGTTTTTATCCGGATTTTCGTTTATGCGGATTGTTTTTGGTCCCTACCAGCTAGTCCGGGCACACGAGGTTCTCAGGGGTGCCTCCCCCCCCCCAAGTTGAATGGCACAAATTCTACCCCAAAATTTTTATCAACCCTCTTTCCTTTTTCACTTTATTTCTTAGCTCTCTTTTTTATTTTATTTTTTTTTAAATATTTTTATATCGTTATTAATATTTTTAATTATTATTATTATTTTATTAGGAAATTTATGACTTTGAATGACCTACACAAACTAAATAAATAAATGAAATATGAGAAAACAGAACAAAATAAAATTAAAGAAAAAACTTAAATTTAAAATAAATCAATAAATTAATTAAAATTAATTAAGCCCCCCCCCCCCCACTGTGCGCACCCTTGGAGGTTCTATTGTACTTTCATTAAAATCAATCACAAATGATTGCAATCACCTTTCCCACACTAGATCATCCTTACCACGGTTCATAGAGCTCTCATATTTCTTAAAACTGTTAATTACGAACTCTTTCGGAATGTGAGGCTTGAAATTGCGACTAAAGATTGAAACTTTTAATAATTTTTTTAAACTCTACTTTATTCCTTTCTTCTTACTTTATTCTTTTCACTGAACATTAAAAAAAAAGGGACTTTTAATTCAATTAAGTATGAATAATAAAACCATCCAAGCCGATTCAAATGACGTTGTAGGTATTAATAGATCACAATTTTTATCACAATTTTTCAATTAATCACAATTTAATCATTACTGAATCACAATTTAATAGTAATAATAATTATTTAGTATTAATTTAGTGATCCCAATTTGAGGTCGCGCATGCCCAACTGATAACAGACTTGCACAAGGTGATGCGATCTCTTAATACCAATAACGGACGAGTATCACGCTTGATTGGAAATGCTCTGCCAGTGCTTCGCTCCGCTATTTTATTTGTGAACTACTGGCACCCGCACGGCTTTGCCCGTAGTAGAAAATTAAAAGGTCTTTTGGTGTATTTCATGCGTTTCTGCCTTAGCCCTGACTATAGAGTAGGGTGCGTCTTATTTTTGAAGATGTTATTTTTTCATGTGGCACCCTCTCATTTTGTTCCATTGGATGAAAAAAAAATTCACATATCTTAAAAACAAAAATTGAATAAAATTTAGAGGTTGCTACCATTGCTGCAAAATTTGAAATATTTTTTTTTTTTGCATCGGTTATTAAAATATTTATTTATGTTATCTTTTTGTTATTAATTTTAATTATTAATAAATTAGATTGTTACTGACTTTGAAATTATTTCATATTTTATTAAATCATGTTAATTAACTGTAGCTACAATCAACTCTCAACCTCTTAACTAACTGTTGGTTAGCAACTCAAAGAAACACAAGTTATCAGTTAAGAACTCAAAAGGAAAATTAAAAGAGTTCTATTTCAATAATCAAAAACAAAATTATTGGAATCCATCATTAGATTATTTGCTTGACCTTGCTCTTGTTGATGATACTTCACGTAAGATTTCACTTCCAGGCGAGATATTATTTCTAAATGAAAGAAAACTAGGAGGACAAGGCGAAATTGGTAACAAATAAATCTCTATTTAAAAAAGCAACAGAACTTGCGTGAAAAGAAGAAATTTTGAGAGAAAGAAAATCATAAAGATTCTGAATCAACTGTAGTGAAAGTATTTTTTTTATGCCTCTGTTGTAACTGAATACACTATGACTGATTCTGAAAAACAAGAATTTGCAGTAAAGTTTATCTAGATTTGGTCTTTTGTTGTTGAGAAGCATTTTCACTTACAAGAAGGAATTGTTGCTTCAAATAATTTTATTCGACATCTACATGTCATTTCTGAAGAGACAAACTCCAAATTGGTCTCTTTCTTAAAAAAACCTAAAAAAAAACAACTTCTCCAATGAAACACTGAACAGCAGATGTTGCAGAACTAAAACCAAAGGAAAAGAAATGGAGGATTTCATTACTGAAATTCAAATTTTTCACTATAAAGGTTTTTTCATCAAGTTTTTTGAAGAGATATCATCAAATAGTTTGGATGATGAGTAGCAATCAGAAAAAGGCTTGTATACTAGAAACAAAGGGGAAAAAATTACAATATTGGTGGGTGTAAAAGACTGAAATTGTAAACCAATGATATGAAAGGTGTAGTGGAACTTTGGCATGGCTTTTGTTTGACATTACACAGCATAGCAACCATGAAATGCTTATTATTTTTTGTATGTATAGGAAATAGGCATTTGGGTTATGTTTCTACCTTAACCAACCAAATTTCATGTTGATGTCAAATACTGTAATAGAAAATTGGGAATATATTTTTACTCTAATTTTTCACAATGAAGGTAATTTTAATCGCTTGTAGCAACCTCTAAATTTTGTTCAAATTCTATGAAACTTTTAAGTGGGTGTTTTTTCATCAAAAGGAAGGAATTAAAGGGGTGCCCCATAAGAAATTCAAAATTTTTTCAAAAAGTGCATTATAAGACGCACCCTACTATAGAGCGGTAACTTACTGAATATAACTGCCTGTGCCATGCCTTCAATATTCGAGTTGAACCGAACCATTGTTTCAGTCCCTCGTCTGGTCAGTGTTAATTCTGTATTAGCTACCAGTTTTTTTGGCAGTCTAGGCTTCCTTAAGAGATTTTCCACCTAGAGCTCAGTCACTTTCCGATGCCGGACTGATGAGTGCTAATAAGCACGAAACTGCAGTCCTCGGCTGGAATTGACTGAGCTGGCGGTGTCTTTCATGTCTTTTGGTTTGCCTGTATATTTACAAATAATGTATGATGAATTTCTCGCCAATTGGCTTGTCCATGTTACGGTTCCACGTTACGATAACTTGGTAATTTACTCACCCATCTTATGATAATTTTGCTCGGGAAAACGTTTTTGAAATTGGAATAGGAAAAGAACAAAATCGAATTTTCAAAAAATTGCCTCGAGGTGCACACCCCCATGCTACAAACTATGTGCCAAATTTCATGAAAATCGGCCGAACGGTCTAAGCGATATGCGCGTCACAGAGATCCGGACATCCTCCAGACAGCGAGACTTTCAGCTTTATTATTAGTAAAGATAAAGACTATCATTGAGTTAGAAGTAGCTATTTCAAGTTTGGATATGCCCCCTTTTGATATGAAAGTGAATGAGTGGGTGCCGACGAATAAAGGGATAAGTTCCACTTTGCTGTAAAAGACCTGACGAGAAATAAGGGGATGGATCACCGTTTAGGCGTCAAAACCAATGTTTACGCGTTTTTTAACAGTAGAAATAACCATTTCTAGGAAAAAGAAATCCATGGGTCGATAGGGCTTATATTAGAGATTCCAAAAATGAAAAAATTTTGTTTTTTCCAAAAGTGGATACAATCCGTTTTGAAAGTGAACTCCTCAACTGTTCGTTATTTCTGTCGAAGCACGGAGAAATGGAAGCCGTATCTGACGTCCCCTCAGCCTCTTTGGAGCGAATACGAGAGCAGTGGCAGCTGGGGTGACACGCATGGTCTCCGCATGGCCGTGCGGGTCCCTCAGAAATAGAAGAGCACAACCTGATTCCCGAGTCGAAAAAACACGTTGGATGGAAAAGGAAAGACTGCTGAGTTCTTTGTTCTATTTCGTTCTATAATGAACAGGGCAGGGCGTTCGAAAGCAATTTTTTAGTAGCTGGAAAAATTTGGGACGCACACGCAAAAAAACGTGCGCACAAAAATCTGATGGTAATGAAACTTATGTAGGAATGGGTCTAAGCTAAAATTTTTCTTTGCGTTTTTAGGAATTTTTTTTATATTGCATATTAACGGTACCCGCACGGCTTTGACCGTAGTAGATAATTAAAAGGTCATTTGGTTAGTGTATTTCTTTGCTAATAATAAAGCTGAAAGTCTTGATCTCTGTCTGGATGTCTAGATGTTTGTGACGCCAATAGCGCCAAGACTGTTCCGCCGATTTTCATGACATTTTGCACAGAATTAGTTTGTACTATGGGGTTGTGCACCTCGAAGCGATTTTTCGAAAATTCGATTTTGTTCTTTTTCTATTCCAATTAGAAAAAGAATTTTACCGAGCAAATTATCACAACGTGGACGAGTAAAATATCATAACCTGGAATATGGGCGAGCAACTGAACATAGCACATTGGCGAGAAATTCATCATCCATTATTTGTAAAAATACAAGCTAACCAAATGACTTCTTAATTTTCTACTACGGGCAAAGCCGTGCGGGTTCCGCAATATTTACAATTAATGGATGGTGAATTTCTCGTCGTTTTGCTATGTTCATTTGTTAACTCATGTTGTGGTAGTTTGCTCGTCCACGTTATGATAATTTGCTCGGTAAAATGGTCTTAAAATTGAAATAGAAAAAGAACAAAATTGAATTTTCGAAAAAAATCACTTCGAAGTGCACACCTCCTTGCTACAAACTAATTTTGTGCCAAATTTTATGAAAAACAGGCAAACAGAATCAGCCAAACATGAAAATCAGACACAGATATTCAGCTTTATTATTAGTAACGAAAAGATAAAGATGATGTACACGCGTTAAATGAAAAATGAGCAAATAAGCTTTGTACCACAATGTGATTGAAGTGAAAAACCAACGTAAACAAAGCAGAAATTTTCAAGAAAATTGAAGATAATGAAAATTCTCAAGAATTTTCTTGAGAATTTGTGCTTTATTTAGGCTGCCGTGCTACGTACAAAAAGTCATTTTTTTTTTTTCCATCATAATTGAGTTACGGTGACGTGTTTCACCCAAATACAATGTTTTAGTCATTGTGGAACAGAAATATGATTTTTTTTTTTTGAAAAGGTTGCGTCTGAATTGAATACACGGAGACGCAAAACTTGAAACACCTGTTTTTCATTTTGAACGCGGCTACTGATAAGACTTTAGCACGACAGTGCATTGGTTTTTCACTTTAATCACGCATACGTGTATTTGAAACTAAATGCAATTATCTGGGGGGGGGGAGAAAACATTTAAAAAAAAAATTTTTTAAAGACGAAACTTTTATACTTCAATTCAATTAATTACATAGAAAACGATTTGTAATAACAAGTATCAATACTTGATAGCTTCGTTTATTTTTTGTGCAAGTGCTTAAAAAGATCATTACCGAACTATGTATTGGCATCTATTCGTTGCCAATACGTAGTTGCAAAGTAACATAAGATTGAACATAACCAAAGTTTGGCGCAATGACGCAAGAAAATAAAAAAGATAGCAATGGTATAATTCGATTTATTTTTAAATAAAATTAATTTTAGCTACCAGACGAAAAATGAGTGGTTTTTAGGGTCAAACCCTCTCGAAGAATTTTAAAAACTATTCTAAAAAATGACTGTTGTCTTTTTTTCTAAAAAAAAAACTATTATTACTATTTTATTAATTTATTTATTTTGAAAGTTTACTTGAAAATGTAATTATTATTATTGAAGAATTTCACGAACTCAGTGCTTTACCTTCTTGCATTTAGTTTTAATGTAGTTGTTGCACATATCCTTTCTTACCAAACAATCCTTTTTTTTTCTGAAATTTTGAATACCGGACGTTAACACAGAGCCGGCCTTAGAGTATGCGGGGCCCGATTGGAGAATTTTAGTGGGCCCCTTACAAAATGACTTCACTTAATTTCAGACACGAAAGCGGAATTAGAGTTAATGCAAAAACTGTAAGACAAACACAGAAATTCCTCGTGAACAATGCAGTGCTTTGATGGAGAAGTTATTCAAAAAATGCTACAAGACCTAAAGACAAAATATTTGACTCTATGGTGACGCCCGCCAGCTGTAGCACAGAAGTGGGAGGTCAGGCAACGTAAAGCCCTGAAACAGGGCTTTAGAGCAACGTACCCTCACCCCTGTAAAATTTTAGAAATTGAAGTATTATAAACCTAGTTTTAGTCGGAAGAAGTTTTTGTAAAGGGGCTTGGGGTTGAAAGCTTCTTCTGAAAGAATTTTAAAAACTGACGTCAAAATTGGAAGTTGAAGCTATTTTCGGTAAGGAGAAAGGGACTCTCAACTTAATTATTTTCAAATTTGAAGTCAAATTTTAGTCAATACTGAAGTGTTAAAAACGCAATTTAGGCTTTTTTTAATTACGAGAGAGGAAAGAGTGGGTGATCCCTTCTAGAAATGTTTTCTAAACTGACGTCAATTTTGGTCTATCTTTAGGAGGGAGAAAGGTACCACGGAATGTTCTAAAATATAAAAATTTAGCTATCTGTGTAGATTTTAGGGAAAGGAGTGAAAGGTTCGGGGACCTTCCCCTAGAAAGTTATCGAAATTAGAATTTATATAGCGCGATTTTATGTCATTTTTGGAGGTATAAGGAAAAAAAGGAATCTCCCTCGGAATTTTTTAAAATTATGAATTTTTAGACTGAATTTCAGGCAATCTTTGGAGAGCTCCTAACAATCACGTTAGATGAAAGATCAAAGTTTTGGAGGCTGTCCCAAGCAATTTTTTGACACCGAAGTAGTAGAAACCAAATTTTAGGCTATATGTTTAGACTTTAGGGGGGGGGGGAGGATGAATGTTTTGAAGCCTCATTGCTTAAAAATTTGAAGTTCTAAAAACTGATTTATTGTGATGGTTCAACTTGTTTACAAAGTGGGGTCTCACAAAAATTTAACTCCTTTCGTATTATTTGGTTTTACGACAGCAATAATACGCTATCGAAAACATTGTACCTCTTATTCTGAAAATAAAACAAATAAATGAGCACAATTCGTATATATTAGGACATAAAATGTGTAGAGAATCAAAAGTGAGAACATTTAACTGCCATGCTGGTGTATGTCTCTTTTCGTAGGAAATTTTTTAATCAATGAAATAGCCTTCAAAATTAGAAATTAGACAACTAGTTACTGTAGAAAAGACAAGGTGAAAATAATAATCCCAAATACGATCCCCTTTTTATTTTTCTAAAAGAGAAAAAAAGAAGGTAGAGGTTCGAAACTGAATCGAAGGATTAAACCCGCATGTGACGTCTTTATGGTTTTGGTTCTGACTACGTGTTGAATAGGACACATAATTGTTTTCTCGATTTTCACAAGTAACTCTTCGCAATTCGTTTTGTATGGAATTATTTTCAGGATGTTTTAAGCATCAATCACGCTGTATTAGAGGGGAGGGAGAGAGAGGTCATTTAGAACTGCAGAATAATAAGAGTACTGGTGATACTTGGGGGCAAGTGGCATTCAGGATTAAATTCGGTTCATTGTAAATTGTGTGTTGCAGAAAAATTCATCGTTGAGTTTTAGCATTTTTTATACCAAAATAAATAAATAAATAAAATAATGTATAAGTAATTAGTAATAAATAACTGAAATAGATTTAAAAGACAACTTTGGGGCAACTAAAATTTGGGTGCCTCGGTCAATTCCCAGTTTGCCCATGCGATACTAAGATCTTGGAATGGGGCCCTTACATTATTTCTCATTGTACTACTCGATAAAAATTTCTTCTTTGAGGCCCATTACCTACAGTTGGGGCAAACAAATAGGGCCACCATTGTGAAGCCTACGCAGAAATCTCCCCAACCTCATTATAATAGGACAAAAATTAACTCCACACTCCCAAATTAAACAAGAGTTAAACATTAATTTTGAACTTTTTATTCTTATACATTTTTTCTCTTTGAAGGAAAAAAGTTTTTTTTTTCTTTTGGCTCGGGGTCCCTGCAAGCGCGGGGCCCAATTGGACACTTTTGCTCTAATCGGCTTAAGGCCGGCTCTGCGTTAACAAGAAAACATGACGTTAAAAATCCGGTACAGGTGTCCCTCGTATAACACGGTTAATTCGTTCCGTGTATTATCGAAACCGTGTTATACGAGACTTTTTTTTCAAAATAACATTTTTACTTATTTTTAATACTAATTATGTATGTGCATGAGAAAAATCAGGTTAAGATGTACCGTGTTACATCGAAACCGTGTTGTACTCTCTCAAAAAATTCCAGCGATTTTAACTCAGACTGAGTAAATTTTCACTCCTTTCCAGTGTCGAAAACGCACTTTCCTTATAGGAGTGAATTTCATTCCTTTTGCAAAGCGGTTATTTTCACTCCTTTTGGATAAGCTAATTTCACTCCCTTTTGATAAGTTATTTTCACTCTTTTTTAAGACTAAATTAATATCCTAAATGAGTGGCTGCTTTCCGTTTTGGAAAGCCGCTATTTCACTCTTTTTTAGAATAAAATAGGTAAAATCATTTCACTCTCATTTGGTGAAATTGTTTTTTAAATGTGTTTTCATGTGCTTATGCTGTGTATTTGAGTTTAAAACTGTTTTCAAAACTGTTATTTCATTTGAAAAAAAAAATTAGTTTTTAAGTTAAAAAAATGAAAAAAAAAAAAACTGTTTTTAGTGTTTCCGAAGAGGATGCACAAAAACTGTATTTTAAGTAGTACGAAGAATTTTCTGTTTTATTAAAACTTTAACTGGCAATATTTCTTGAACTACTCGTATATCGTTACAAATCACCCACGTGCAATATTACGTACATTTCCGAATCTAAAGATTGAAATAAAATTAAAAAACCCATACAGTTCCAAATAAATAGATTAAAAATTTTGAAACTCTATATTGATATTCTCGGTGTGCCTTTTAACATTAATAATGTTTTAAAAGTTACATCAGTCCAAATGAATTTAAAAAGTCACTCATAAAGTGTGACAAGATACGTTCAATTCAATTTTGTTTCTTCGGGACCATTCATTAATTACGTAAGGACAATTTTGGCAAATTTTGACCTTCCCTTCCCCCTATGTAAGGGTATGTAAGACTCCCCCCCTATCTTACGTAAGATTCTTTTTTTCTTCACAATAATAAAATAACATATATTACATCACTGGGAACTATCAATTATTATTTTTTTTTAAAAACATTTTTGAGTAAAGAAATGTTTACTGTAAGGATTCTAGATCGAATGTTTTTCCGACAAATAATTTTTGTATATGATGCGATAATAATTAAAAATAAGACATGCAAAACACAGTGCGATTCTTTTATTATATTTTACACGTTTCATTCTTTGAAACACAAGTAAAAAACAGCTCATCCTATAATACATAATTTTACCTTCCTGAAGCAAATGAAATATAATATTTGCCAAACCACTTGACCACGGATTTCTAATATAAAATACCGGCTTAGAAAATATTACGTAAGAATGGATCTACCCCCCACCCCTCTCCAAGCAAGGGTATGTAGAGAATTTTCCACCCCCTCCCCCTCAAGACCCTTACTTGATTAATGAATGGCCCGTTACACATATGAATGAGTGTATTATACAAAGTTTATGATACTGTTTAAAGTTTATTATACACAAAAACAATATTTGATTAATTTAAAATATACGCAGTGGTTGGAGCTCCGACCATCGGGAGCGGATTCGGTATCCGACCTATAGAATAGCGCATGGTCGGGTCTGTAACACCCGCCTAAAATATATATACAGTACACACACACACACACCAAAGATGGTAACGACTGTTTCAAATGTCATATTTTTGATTCGATGAACGAAACAAAATTGTTGATGAAAGTTTCATTAATTTGGAAGAAAAAGTTACAAAACGTTCGCCGTAACATTGCACGTGGGTGATTTGTAACGATATACGAGCAGTTCAAGAAATATTAACAGTTACAAGTTTTAATAAAAAAGAAAATTCTTCGTACTTACCATGCAGTTTTTGCGCATTGCCAACGTTAGTTAAGCCGAACATGGAGGTATAGAAGATTCTCCCTAAACAAAATCACGTGACAGAATCGAACCAATGAAAATGTTTTTGAGTCCTTCTTTTAAAGAATGTTTTTATTTTTCGCTCAGCAAAGGGATTGCTTCCGAATTCCACGCCAATAAAGGAAAAGTTTTAGTCTTGGTTTTTTCGTAAAGCGTCTTTTTTCGATAAAGCTAGCACTCAGAAAGAATGAATGCACCCGCAATAGATTTCACTCTTTTTAAGAGTTATTTTTTCGTTCTTTTGAATTAAGAGTGTACGAGACTTGGGAATAACGTAAATCAAGGGATGTGTACCGTTGTTGTATCGAAACCAAGTTTCATAAAAACAAAGTAAAAAATTATTACAGTTATCAAACATTAAGAGAATGTATTAAACAAAAATGAAATTCCACCTCTTTTAAAGATACATTCGTGTTATACCAAAACCATGAAGTATTAAAATGAAGTATAAATACTACCATGAAGTAAGTTTCGTACCGTGTAATATCGAAACCGTGTTGTAGAAGTACCCTGTTATACGAGGAACGCCTGTAATTTTGTGTGCTAACTTTGTATATTACTGAGCTGCTAAAAATTAAAAGTTGCTAAACATTTTTATCCAAAAATACTTCTCTTAATGAGCAAAATTAACGGACGCCACCGGCCTCTGAGCAACTAAAAGAAAGAAATGGTGACCAAAGATCATCTGTCAGTCGCTAATCTATCGTCATTTAAAGAAATAAATTAAGAATATATTCCACCAAAATCAAAACTGCAGCTTTTATGAATTAATTTATTTTCAAACATTACATTAATTAATCCATTCAGGATTATTAACTTCAGCAAATTAAAAAAAAAATTGTTTTGTCAAGCACTTCTAGTGAAAAACAAAAAGTGTTCAAAATTTCAAAAAAGGTGACTACAAATGAATTAAATTGTAGCACCTGGTCACAGGCGACTAAAGAATTTCCCGTTTTGCCCTTACTCAGCTGTTCTTAATTCCGAAGGAAAAGGTGAAAAACGAAAGCAACCGCTATTACAGCCTGCTGATAATACGGTCCGTAAGTGACCTAAAAGCTGACGTCACTGTTTGTGAAAATCATTTCGCCTTGGTCATTATTAGCTTACTGATATGGATAGTCGACTTCAAGTCATCACAGGAGCAAGAAAACAGCTGCGCCAAACCACTTCCAGCACCGGAGCTTAGCTTACAGATTGGCACTTTTTCTTTTTCCTCAGTGTCGTCTGGCATTGAAAGATCTCTCCGACAACGAAGATTTAGAAAGGAAAATGTGGGCTTTCATTTTTGCGACTGATGATGTATGCACATCCAGGGGTGCCCACAGGGGGGGGGGGAGATTATGGTACAAGCTGTGCCATCAAAAAAAAGGGGGGGGGGGTAGATTTTTAAAAATTTATTTATTTAAATTTATTGATTAAGTTTTAATTTAAATTATTTATTTTATTTTATTCTGTTTATATTTTATTTCATTTATTTATTTATTGGGTTGTTCGGAAAGTCATTTCGTTTTTTTTGGGGAACATGAAAGACAGTTTTCGTATAATGAATAAATATTTTATTAAATTATATATTGACCATTCTGGTCCAACACCTTTTGCCATCTTTCTGGCAGTAACATAATTCCCCTCTCATAAAAGTTTTGGTCCTTGCTGGCAAAAAACTGGTTCAGGTGGTTTTTGACATATTCATTTGAGGTAAAGGTTTTGCCATCCAAAAAATTTTGCAGGGACCGGAACAAATAGTAGTCGGAAGGCGCCAGATCTGGAGAATATGGTGGATGTTGCAGTACGTCCCATTCAAGCTGTAAAAGTTTTTGGCGAGTGACCAAACTTGTGTGAGGTCTCGCATTATCCTGGTGGAACACTACACCCTTCCTGTTGATTAATTCGGGCCTCTTCTCTTTAAGTGAATCATTCAATTTGTCCAGCTGATGTCAATAGACTTCTGAATTAATCGTTGTATTGTCCGCAAAAGCTCAAAAAAAAAAAAACGATTCCTTTGACATCCCACCAAACAGAGAGCATCACCTTTTTTTGGTGAATGTTGGCTTTTGACACGCTTTGAGCCGGTTCATCTTTTCTGCTCCATGACCTCTTGCGTTTAACATTATTGAATACAACCCATTTTTCGTCCCCAGTAATAATCCGCTTCAAAAATGGATCATTTTCTCGACGTTTGAGGAGCGAATCACACGCGTCAACGCGACGACACAAATTTCGCTCCGTAAGGACATGGGGCACTCACACATCGAGCTTCGAGGTTAAGCCCATGCCTTTCAAATGGCCATAAACAGTCGAATTCGACAAATTTAATCTCTCACCGATCTCTCGTGTGGTTATTCGCCGATTTGCATCAACTAATGCCTTTATCGCATCTTTGTCAGCTTCGATCGGCCTTCCAGACAGTGGTGCATCTTCGACATCAAAATTGCCAGATCGAAATTTTGCAAACCAGTTCTGGCACTGGCGTACTGTTAACACGCCTTCTCCATACACATCCGTCAATTTTTTTCTCGCTTGGACAGCATTTTTACCTTTTCTGAAGTAAAAAAGTAAAATATGACGAAAATGCTGCTTATTGCTCTCCATATTTAAAAGGGCACCAACCAAAAACTACTGCGTAGAATTAATAGAACTTTTTCACACACAAGCCTTGCAATATCAGCTCTCAAGACATATAATGGTTATGCGGCTTAAGTGTGAAGTTGGTTTCGAAATAACGTAATTAAGTCCTCTGACGGGAAAAAACGAAATTACTTTCCGAACAACCCAATAATTTGTGTGTGTGAATGTGTATATCATTAAAATCAGAACTTTTCTAATAAAATTATAATAAATGCAAATAATAATTTAAAATAAATAAATAATTAAAAAGTATTTTAAAAAATAAATAAATTTAAAAAGAGAGCTAAAAATAAAAAAGAGAAAGAGGGTTGAGAAAAATGAGGGGGGGGGGGTATTTGTGCCATTGAACTTGGAGGGGGGATGGGCACCCCTGTGCACATCGACTAATGATATATGCAAAGGTTAGCTCCGGTAGCAGAAACAGCGCGACGCGTCGACGCCCGTCGCAGATTCCTGAAGAGGCGAGGTATGCAGACTATTTCTGAATAAGAACGTTAATTATCGTTTTCTGCACAAATCTGTAGAACTTAAAATAAAAAAACACAGTTTAGAATGAAACAGATAGGAGGAATAAAAACAAAACACGCTAGAATCTCTAAAAGAGTCCTCGGTGGTTGAGAGCTCAATAGCATTTACTCCGGCAGCTACCTGCGCCCCAAGATTCCATTTTAATTTCATTTTTTAGCCTGTTTTTAACTCGGAATATTTCAGTTCAGCATTTTATTTTCAGATTTTCTTTGTTGATGTGATATTATAGTATTGCGACTAATCTAATACTGATTTACCTTGCAGACTACTTTTTAGTATTTTGATCTGCGTCACAGCTGCTGAAAAAGATTCTGAATCCAAGTTCGGGACTATTACATTTTTTTTTTTAGTATTATTATCCTTAATAATTAACCTAAAACTTTTTTAGCATCTGAATGAAAATAGCTTCTTCTAGAAAAAAGAAAATTACATACACGCTCATCGGGAAGCGTCCCTATGTTTCATTTATTTTTATACTATTGGTACCCGCACGGCTTTGCCCGTAATAGAAAAATTGAAAGGTCTTTTGGTTCGCCTGTATATTTAAATACTGTATGGTAAATTTTCTCACCAATTGGCTTCTACCCATGTTACGGTTAATCGTTATGATAATTTCGTATCTCTCCAACTGGCTTGTGCCCATGTTACGGTTCCACATTATGATAATTTCGTAATTGACTCGTCCATCTCATGATAATTTTGTTCTTAAAATTGGAATAGAAAAAGAACCACATCGAATTTTCGAAAAATCGCTTCGAGGTGCACACCCCCATGCTACAAACTAATTCTGTGCCAAATTTCATGAAAATTGGACGAACGGTCTAGGCGCTATGCGCGTCACAGAGATCCTGACAGACAGAGATCCGGACAGAGAGATTTTCAGCTTTATTATTAGTAAAGATTAGTAGAAACATATGAAACATGATGCTCGATTCCTTAAATATTGTGTTTTTTCATGCGAGATAATCAATTTCGTACCCAAATCTTCTTTCTTTCATTTAGAACATATCACAGTAAAGTCTCGAAAATCGGAGTCTCGAAACTTTGAGGTTTCACTTAATCCGAGGTGCTTCATTTATATTTTAAGTTATACATTTTAGTAGCTCAAAATGTAATTTTCATTAAAATCTGAAAATAAGAAAAAAATTAAGTTAACATTCGTTTAGATGTAATTAAAATTAAATTTATGTTAAAATTTGAGTGATAAATTTCCTCCTTATCTTTATACGACAAAGTAAAAAATGCTCCTCCTTATGTCTTTCGAGTAGTGTAAATTTTAAATCTGGAAGAAATTTCCGGATATTCTGAGTTTTCACCAATCCGAGGTGAAGTTAGCCCCAATTATCTCGGATTTTCGAGACTCCACTGCATTTTAGTGCGCTTCCAGGATGCACTAATTTTCTTAAAAAATAAATTGAGATAATTTAACATTTTTCTGTACTTTTTGATGCTTTAGTAACAATTAATGCAGAAAAAAAAATAATAAAATTTAAAAAAAAAAGAAAGAAAGAAATAAAATAATAATACAACAAAATTTGTCATTCAAAGTTAGTCTTGGTCTAAGGTGGGCAAGGGCGGATCTAGAAATTTTTCAAGGAAGAGCATTTAATGTTCATTGCTTATCTTATTATACTACATATCTTGATTCATATATGCACATTGAAGGACGTCTAATATTGTTTTTCTTTTTCTGAATTTCAATGTTGAAAAGTTGCGGAGTAAGGAAAGGAGCCCCGAGCCTTTAAACCTCATAATTATCACAAAAGATTGTCTGCAATTGTGCCTTTTAGATCTCAATTCCGAAAAATTTCCGGAAAAAGATCTCGGAACCTCTCCTTGTCCTTCTCCAGCATCACCCTATATAGTAATTTCCGGTAGATTTCCGAACCCCATGTCTTCCGCATCAAAGATTGCCTACTACTGCGTTTTTAAAACTTCAATTCCGGAACATTTCCTAGGGAGAGCCCCAACTTCTCCTTCCCTCAATATCATCGAAGAGCCTGTAAAATTGCTTTTCTTAAATTTCAATGACTAAATATCGTCCTTACATCCCACGCTCGGAGGAGAAAAAAAGTAAACATCTATGAATATTTTCACGAACCCGCTTTTTGCGAGCACTCGGTTATAACGAACAAATACCACAATTTCTTCTTTGTCGTTGTAAGCGAGTTGATTGTTATTTGATTCCAAACTTGGTTTCGAGAGAGGAACCACCAGCCACGAGCTGTCCCACTTCATCTCCTCCTAGTGGCTGTCACCGAGCGGTAGAGGCAAGGGATGGGGAAAGAGAAGAAGAGAGGATGTGTGTAGCAAGTGGCCGAGAGGCTCTTGAAGGGAAGCAGAAATGAAAGCTTTAAATAGATTTCTAAGAATGCGGGGAGCGGAAAGGAAAGATCGCGAGCCACCGGAGCGCGGTTTACCATTTGACAATCCGCTCTAATTGGGCCCAATATAGAGAAGATTTAAAAGTTTAAATGAGCCCAATGTAGAGAAGATCCCGAAGTTCAAATTGAGTCCAACGTAGAGAAAACTTGGAAGTTTTAAGTTGGCTCATTAAATTGGGACGATTATTGAGAACTCGAAAGTTAAATTGGACCCAATGTATAGAAAAGATAGAAAAAGTTTAAATTGGTCCAAATACAGAGCGGATTTAACAGCTTTAATTGGTCCAATATAGAGAGGATATAAAAGTTTTAATTGTTCCAATATAGAGAAGATTTAAAAGTCTATAGTAGCCCGATAAAGAGAAGATACCAAAGTTCAAATTGAATCCAACATAGCGAAAGCTCAGAAATTTTAAGTTGGCTCATTAGATTGGGCCAACTATAGAGAAAACTCGAAAGTTTAAATTGGATTCAATATACAGAAGTACTTTAAATTGATAAGATAAAGTTTAAATTGATCCAATATAGAGAAGATTTAAAAGTTTAAATTGGTCCAATATAGAGAAGATCCCAAAGTTCAAATGGAGTCCAAAATAGAGAAAACTTAGAAGTTTTAAGTTGGCTCATTAAATTGGGCCCGATATAGAAGATATTTAAAAGTTTAAATTTGTCCAATATAGAGAGCAATTGAAAGTTTTAATTGGACGAAAATAGAGATGATTTAAACGTTTAAATTAGTCCAATATAGAAAGGATCCCAATGTTCAAATTGAGTCTAATGTACAGAAAACTCAGAAGTTTTTAGTTGGCTCGTTAAATTGGACCAATTGTAGAGAAACCTCGTAAGTTTAAATTGGGCCCAATATAGTGAATATGTGAAATTTAAATTAGTCCAATGTATAGAGAAGATTGAAAAGTTTAAATCGGTCGAATATAGAGAGGATTTAAAAGTTTTAATTGGTCTAATATAGAGAAGATTTAAGAGTTTAAAGTAGCCAGATAAAGAGAAGATCCCTAAGTTCAAACTGAGTCCAACATAACGAAAACTCCTAAGTTTTAAGTTGGCCCATTAGATTGGGCCAAATATAGGGAAAAATCGAAAGTTTAAATTGGACGCAATATACAGAAGATATAAAGTTTAAATTGATAGAATATAGAGAAGATTTAAAAGTTTAAATTGATCCAATATAGAGAAGATCCCAAAGTTCAAATTGAGTCCAACGCAGAGAAAACTTAGAAGCTTTAAGTTGGCTCATTAAATTGGCCCAAATGTAGAGAAAACTCGAAAGTTTAAATTGGGCCCGATGTAGAAGATATTTAAAAGTTTAAATTGGTCCAATATAGGGAAGATTGAAAAGTTTGAATTGGTCCAATTTAGAGAGAATTTAATAGTTTAAATTGGTCTAATCTAGAGAATATTTAAAAGTTTTAATTGGTCGAATATAGAAAAGATTTAAAAGTTTAAAGTGGTCCAATATAGGGAAGATTGAAAAGTTTAAATTGGTCCAATTTAGCGAGGATTTAAAAGTTTTAATTGTTCGAATATAGAGAAGATTTAAAAACTTTAATTGGTCGAATATAGAGAAGCTTTAAAAGTTTAAATTAGCCGGATTATGAGAAGATTCCACAGTTAAATTTGAGTCTAACATAACGAAAACCCATAAGTTTTAAGTTGGCTCTTTAAATTGGGCCAAATATGGAGAAATCTCGAAAGCTTAAATTGAGCCAATATAGAAAAGATTTAATAGTTTAAATTGGTCCAATATAGTGAAAATTTTAAAGTTTTTATTGGTTCAATATAGAGAAGATCCCAATGTACAAATTGAGTCCAACATAGAGAGAATTCAGAAGTTTTAAGTTGGCCCATTAGATTGGGCTAAATATAGAGAAAACTCGAAAGTTTAAAATGGACTCAATACAGAGAAGATTTAAAAGCTTAAAACAGTCCAATATAGAGAAGATCCCAAAGTTCAAATTGAGTCCAACGCAGAGAAAACTTAGAAGCTTTAAATTGGCTCATTAAATTGGCCCAAATGTAGAGAAAACTTAGAAGCTTTAAATTGGCTCATTAAATTGGCCCAAATGTAGAGAAAACTCGAAAGTTTAAATTGGGCCCGATGTAGAAGATATTTAAAAGTTTAAATTGGTCCAATATAGGGAAGATTGAAAAGTTGGAATTGGTCCAATTTAGAGAGAATTTAATAGTTTAAATTGGTCTAATCTAGAGAATATTTAAAAGTTTTAATTGGTCGAATATAGAAAAGATTTAAAAGTTTAAAGTGGTCCAATATAGGGAAGATTGAAAAGTTTAAATTGGTCCAATATAGCGAGGATTTAAAAGTTTTAATTGTTCGAATATAGAGAAGATTTAAAAACTTTAATTGGTCGAATATAGAGAAGCTTTAAAAGTTTAAATTAGCCGGATTATGAGAAGATTCCACAGTTAAATTTGAGTCTAACATAACGAAAACCCATAAGTTTTAAGTTGGCTCTTTAAATTGGGCCAAATATGGAGAAATCTCGAAAGCTTAAATTGAGCCAATATAGAAAAGATTTAATAGTTTAAATTGGTCCAATATAGTGAAAATTTTAAAGTTTTTATTGGTTCAATATAGAGAAGATCCCAATGTACAAATTGAGTCCAACATAGAGAGAATTCGGAAGTTTTAAGTTGGCCCATTAGATTGGGCTAAATATAGAGAAAACTCGAAAGTTTAAAATGGACTCAATACAGAGAAGATTTAAAAGCTTAAAACAGTCCAATATAGAGAAGATCCCAAAGTTCAAATTGGGCCCGATGTAGAAGATATTTAAAAGTTTAAATTGGTCCAATATAGGGAAGATTGAAAAGTTTGAATTGGTCCAATTTAGAGAGAATTTAATAGTTTAAATTGGTCTAATCTAGAGAATATTTAAAAGTTTTAATTGGTCGAATATAGAAAAGATTTAAAAGTTTAAAGTGGTCCAATATAGGGAAGATTGAAAAGTTTAAATTGGTCCAATTTAGTGAGGATTTAAAAGTTTTAATTGTTTGAATATAGAGAAGATTTAAAAACTTTAATTGATCGAATATAGAGAAGCTTTAAAAGTTTAAATTAGCCGGATTATGAGAAGATTCCACAGTTAAATTTGAGTCTAACATAACGAAAACCCATAAGTTTTAAGTTGGCTCTTTAAATTGGGCCAAATATGGAGAAATCTCGAAAGCTTAAATTGAGCCAATATAGAAAAGATTTAATAGTTTAAATTGGTCCAATATAGTGAAAATTTTAAAGTTTTTATTGGTTCAATATAGAGAAGATCCCAATGTACAAATTGAGTCCAACATAGAGAGAATTCAGAAGTTTTAAGTTGGCCCATTAGATTGGGCTAAATATAGAGAAAACTCGAAAGTTTAAAATGGACTCAATACAGAGAAGATTTAAAAGCTTAAAACAGTCCAATATAGAGAAGATCCCAAAGTTTTAATTGGTCCAATATAGAGAAGATTCGAAAATTTAAACTGGGCTCAGTAAATAAAAGATTTAAAAGTTTGTATTAGCTCAATATAGAGACGACTGAAAAGTTTAAATTGAGTCTAACAAAACAAAAACTCAAAAGCCTCTATTTGGAGGATACTCGAATATTAAATTGGGTCCATCAAAAAGAAGACTCAAGTGCAAGTTTAAATTAGGGTCATTATAAGGAAGACTCGAAAATTTAAATTGAACTCAGTCTCAGTATAGAGAAGATTTACAAGCTTAAATTGGGTTCAACATTTAAAGTTTTTAAATTGGGCCTAATAATGAGAAAACTCGAAAGTTTCCTTTGAATTCAATCTAGAGAAGATTTGAATGTTAAAATTGGGCCTAATATAGAGGACACTCGAAAGTTTTTAATAGGGACCAATATAAAGAAGGCTCAAAAGTTCAAATCGGGTTCAAAATAGAGAAGACTCAAAAGTTCGATTTGGGTCTATTCCAGAGAAAACTCCAAATTAAAAATTGAGCCCAAAATAGAAAAAATAAACTTGAAATTGGGTCTAATATAGAGAACACCTGAAAGTTTTAATTGGGACGAGAAATATTAATAAAGAAGGCTCGGAAGTTTAAATCGGATTCAAAATAGAGAAGACTCAAAATTTTTGATTTGAGTCTATTAGAGAGAAAGCTCAAAATTTTAAA
The DNA here is from genome assembly GCF_026930045.1 of Uloborus diversus. NCBI lineage: Eukaryota > Metazoa > Arthropoda > Arachnida > Araneae > Uloboridae > Uloborus > Uloborus diversus. Next base: position 11,289,728 of record NC_072739.1, read on the forward strand.
TTGAGAGAGAGAGAGAGAGAGCCCAAAATAGAAGAATAAACCTAAAATTGGACCTAATATAGAGAACACTCCAAAGTTTGGGACATTAGTCCCAACTCATAAAGAAGGCTCAAAAGTTTAAATCATCTTCAAAATAGAGAAGACTCAAATAGTAGCGGACTGGATCCCGCTAGAGGGCGCCAACCTTGGCCCCCAAAGAGCGCAAAAAAAAAAAAAAAAGAAAGAAAAAAGAAAGAAAAAGAAAATGTGCAGAAAGTTATTTAAAAAAAAAGATACACACGTTTACGAGTTTCAAGAAAAGAAAAAAAAGCGAAGTGAAGTCGCAGCGCAAAATAAAATAAAATAAATAGGGAAGTTGCACTAAAAAATAAATCATAAAATAAATTAAAAAAAAAAAACTAAAAATAAATTTGAAAAAGTGTTCAGGCTTGAGGGCGCATCTGCCCACGGGCCAGTCCGCCCTGGAAAAATTTGATTTGGGTCTATTCCAGAAAAAACTCAAAATATTAAATTGAGCCCAAAATAGAAATAACAGGATTTAAAAAAAAAAAAAAAAAAAGCAATCATTTTTCATAATGCACTCAAAAGAACAAAATAACTTTTCTGGATCAGAAAGGACAATTTAAGAATTCCTTTAGTTTTCGAAAATTCCAATAAAATGACACCACAAACGAAGAAAAGTGGGGCTCAAGTCATGAAGAGAATTTCTCTTCTCATTATCTAGCTTTCAATCATAACTTTGAGTGTTGAAGCATGCATATTTTTCTTATTGGTAAAGTTTGGTTTGAAATGACTAGAACCGCACTTTTCTTCGTTTGTAGTGTCATTTTCTTGAAATTTTCGAAAAGTACAGGAATTCTTAAATTGTCCTTTCTGACCCAGAAAAGTTATTTTGTCCTTTTGAGTGCATTATGAAAAGGGCTTGGTATTTTTTAAAAAAATTCTGTTATTTTATTCTTTTTAGTGTAAATGCATTTCAGAAATAGAATAATTTTACCCTCACGAAACTTCACCTTATTTTATCATATGAATGCTCGGTACTCTCTAAAAGGGAAAAAACTTATATCTATATATATAAAAATGGAGTTTGGTAAATTTGTTCCCTAAGATCTCAGAAACTACCCGGCAGATTTGGCTGAAACTTTCACCGTTTGTTCATTTTGGTACTGGGAAGGTTTATAGACCAGTTCGAAAAAAGTCCAATTGATAGTTCCTTTTTTATTTCAAATTTAGTCCTAATTTCGCGTAAATGTCCCAATATGGGGGTGGAAAGAAACGTGCACATATTAACATTATGTGTTCATCGAAAGCGCTAATTTTTCTGCTGAAGATGGCATCTGTTCGAAGTTTCTGAGTTGCACAAAAAACGAGTTATGAGCTTTTTTTGTTTCCTGTTCGAAGGCTTTCATCAATCCAATTCATCATTTAGTGTATCATCTCAACTCCCAGTCGATAGCTAGAATTGCTGTATTGTTGAATATTTTTGCGTTTCGTCTGACTTTTTGAGGCTTTTCTCAAGTCAAATCGCAAAGTAACGTTTTTCCACAAGATTGGCTAAAAATAAATTGATTTGACTGATCATTTTCCATTTAAACGGAACTTAAATGTAGTCAACGGTTTTCTTATTATTATTCATGCGGATTGGATACTTACTCACTATCCAATCAACCAGCAGAAATATCGCCAAAATTTTTGCAGAAAGATTTCAGTAGCTGATGCATTTGGTAGTTTTTCCAACTGGCGCTGTTTTTGAAGCCAAAGTACGTAATAATGTTTCTCAGCTTACACCATGTAAACAAAATATCGCCAAAGAATCTTTAAAAAAAAAAAAAAAAAAACTTTTTTACTGTGTAAAATAATCCAGCAATCTAAATTAGGCAAATCCATAAAGAGCAAAAAAAAACTTTCCTAAATTTTTAGTTTTGCACAATTTCAAACAATCGCCAAATTTTACTATACTTATTTTGGAAACATTTCGGATGAAACCGTTTAGCGCCATTTCATTTTGACCAAAAGTATCTCAGCATCTGGCGACAATATTTCTATAATAAAAATTAGTAAGAAGGAGGAGTATTATCGAAATTGTCCCAAAATTATTCTCGCAAATTTGGTAATATTTTAAACCGCACCAAGTGCCCACAATAATTGAAATTTCCCAAAATAACTAAAGCAAGTGTAAGGGGAACACGGGCGGCTACATTTTTTAAAACAGTTCGTACATCAAGCCATACAGAGAAGATTTTAGATGTTAAAAAAAAAGTACTAACTGATAAATCTTTTTAAACATGTCAAGTTTAATTTCATATTTCGGAAATTCTTCAAATTTGTGTATGCTTAAATGTCGTGCTTTCGTTTCTAAATGAATACTATTTTGTTCTTTATAATTATTGCTATTTTAGTTTTATGAGCAAGGAAGAAGCTCGATTTTTAATCACGTCAAAAAGGTTTGTTTTGAATTCTTTCGCTTAAAACAGAAAGCAAGGGCAAGTAACGATTGTTTCTCATAACTATTACTGACCCAGGCAACGCCGGGTATTTTTGCTAGTACGTGTATAAAACTTTAAGCAGTTGGCACTAAAATTTAATCCTTGTTCCTCTCTAGGATTTGTGCTTGCTAATTTCATGCCTGCTTCAGAGAAGCCTTTTGATTCAAAATTTTCATTATGATTGCTTTTAACCAGGGCTGCGGAGTCGGAAGGAAAATGGCCGACTCCGACCCCGACTCCGACTCCTGGATTTTGAAACGCCCGACTCCGAATCCAACTCCGACTCCGACTCCGTATTTATTTTATATTTTTAATTTTATTTTTTCAACTCCCTCTCTCCCTTCAGGGGAAGGGGAGAAACATCTAAAAAGAGATTTAAATATTAATTCCTTTTTATGAAAATTTCGCATTTTGTTTTTTATTGTAAACCTAAGACGCATACAACGTTAGAAATTCAATTTAAAAATCAAATTTTCCAATAGTTACGAGTTAAAAAGTGAGAAGACTTAAAAATCCCTTTTAAAAATTTGAAAAGGATTATCTGTAATTTGCCCCCCCCCTTTTAATGTTTAACAAATTGATATTGATCAAATCGTGTGCTTTCAATTTTTGAAAGCTGTATAACTTGAGAGAAAAAAAGCTTTTTTTCTAAATCCCAGTTCTTGAGTTGGGCGTGGTTGCCCCGGGTGACACCCATCTGGTAGATGACACCACAAGTTAATTTCAGAGTTCATAAAAAAAATATAAATATTTTAATTCTGAAAATTTTCGCGAATATATTTTAAATTATATTTCATCAATAAAATTTCAGCGAAAATAGGGCACATATACGTCAGGAGCTAATTTTACACAAAATACGGGGGTATACAAATTTATACGAATAGCTTTTACTATACCTATATTTCTTCTTCGCTAAATTTTTAATTTAAATTTTATTGGCTGCTTTAAAATTAACCTTAATATGAAGATTTTAACTGCTATTATTGAGTGTTGTAATCAAGAAATCATTTACACTTATTTTGTTCCATACTTTTTAGTGAGAACCAAGCTTATAGAAAGAGTCTTAAAAAAGAAAAAAAAAACATGAGATTATTTCATCGGATCTTTTGGATTCGTGCTTTCGCGCCATAACTTTTTTGAATTTGCCGATCACCCTTAAACGTTTCAACCTTAGCTACGGGCCTCGACTTACTAATTTGTTACATTTCTTTTACTATTTTATAACTGAGATCGAACAAAACACTGTATTTCTATTTTTATTTGAAAGTGATTAATTGAAAATGTTAGGCAACAAAATCGTTTGCTGACAGTTGCTATTAGTTAAGTTCAAAAGCAAGCAAACTAGGGGACGGCTACAGAAAGTTCGGTAAGCACTCGAGCTAGCTGATTGCCATAACGGCTGTTATTGTATCACATTAGTATCTTTTTATACATGTAATCGAACCAATTGGTAGTTAGTTTTTAAAAAATGCAAGAAGAATCAGTGAAAAGGAAAGAAAATAAGAAGCCTGGAGTCGGAGTCGGAATGTTTTTGAACAACTCCGACTCCGACTCCTTTACCCCAAAATCTATCCGACTCCGACTCTCCGACTCCGACTCCACAGCCCTGCTTTTAACGTTACTGTTGCAAGGCAACAAAATTTCTAACAATGAGTTTTACATTTAAACATTTAATAGGGAAATTACATGAAACTTGTTGTTTTCCATCCTAGCTGAAATTATAATTTTATACTAGAATTTTAATTTTTTAGCGCTAAGTTGTACCATAATATTAAGCAAATCATTTAGCGAAATCCCGAAGTCTCTAAGTGGTCTAGTTGAAGAGATATATAAGCAAAACCAGACCTCTGATTTCTCCGTGACAATCAGGCCATGTATAATAAAAGTGCTTAAAAATAAACTTTAAGTTGAGCCTAACATCGAGAAAACTCAAAAGTCGATTATTCAGAAAAAAATGACTTTTTCTTACAAAAAGTGCTCATGTCTTTCAAACAAAAACGACCGTTTCCGGACATTAATCTGAGAAGTCTTACAAGTATTCAAGTTTATTTTTCAGTTAAGAAAACAGAAGCATGAAGCAAATGTTAAAAACGACTAAAGAAAAGGCATTCCAAATAGCTGCCTGGCTTTTCCAGAATCAACAATCCTAACTCGACTACCCACTTGAATAAAAATCCGTTTGTTTGTCAGAAACGGTGTTGGGAATGCGTAATGATGTTTGTCGAAGAGAATCTCGAAGATGGAGAAAACGGAAGCAGAAAAAAAAGTGTTTTGAGTTTACTCAAGCTTCGCTGAGTGTTAATCAACCAACGGGCATGACGAGTTCTGAATTCGAGTTTTATTTTATCAAAAAAGAATCTTTCCCGAATGTTTTTTTTTTTTTTCTTGAGCGATCACGAATTGCTTATTACTCTCACTTGATCGCAGTCGACGTTGGTCTAATTTTTCAGATGACCATGACGAAGAGAATACGTGAAGCTCGATGTTTTTGATATCTATTAAAAGGACTAATTTTTGTCGATATGGTTATAAATCGTTCGCTTTTTCGTTCATTCATTTTTTTTTCGAGGCTTAATCAAACAAATTTTACATTAAGAAACGGGAAGAGAAGGGGGAGGGGGGAGGGTCTTATACAAAACCACTTATTTTTCAGGAAAAACACTTAAAAGATAACAAGCCTTTCCACACACATACATGTCTACACGCCTGCACACGCACACACGTCTGCACACACATGCGCCTACACGCACACACACACACACACACACACACAAGGCCCATCGAGTAGGGTCCTATCGCAGCTCGCGATTGTGAAAAACATAATTTAAATTCAAGATGTAAAAAATTTGAATTTATTTTTTTTTTCTGTTGGAATTCATCAAGATCCATTTTCTTTTTTTTCTCCGACCATTAAAGAGACTTGGCGCAATATAATATGTTATTATTTTCCCTCAAATTCTTCTGTAGTTATTCCCACCTCATGGAGTTTGTGGACGTCCCCCTGAAATTGCAAGGTTGAAACAGATCGAACAGTTTGGGGGAACAAAGAGGAGGAATCAGGGCTTTTGTCAGCTTTCGTGGTTTGTAACTGAGTTAAAATTTCTTTCCGCGGAAATTTATCCTTTCACCTTAATACAATATATTTGCAATTTGCACAATCAGCGCTTCGAACATTATTTATGTGATGAAATACATTTTTATCTTATGTGTACCGCGTAGGATTCGAAAGAATACCAAATGGTCCTCATCTCAGTAGTGATGGTTACGATCGAGATCTCAAGAATCGAGTATTTCTGATAATCGAGTGCAGGGGCGGCATTTCAGCATTTCATTTGAGAGTTCGACATTCTTAAATATGAATTACCACAGTATGGAACCAAAACACATATTGGCTAACAGCAAGTAATCATGATATGGGTATAGAATTAATAAAAATAAGTCTTCAAAAACAATTTAAAGTTTTATGACAAAATTTGTAGTTCGTTTTATAATATGTTATCATACCAAGTGTTTTGGCACTACAGTTTTCACCTTTTAATAGATTTTTAATGCTTGATTTTTAAAATACGGAAGAACAGGAAATCTTGTTACTAATCCAGCAATGCCCAGTATCATGCTCTTTTTTCAGCTAAGTTTTTTTTCCCCCATTGTGCTTCGAAAATAATTCTCTAACCTCCTGAAACACGAAAATGATTTTTCTCTACGATCTGAACTGATTGGAATAGTTGAAAAATAATTGAAGTAACAAAGTTACGTATGAAAACACACCTTTCACATCTTGCTCTTCAAAATCACTCCGGTAGCTTTAAAAATTGGGATGATCATGATCTTCATTTTTCATCATTGAATAGTCGATTCTAGGCTAGTCTCTAAAATATTCTTCTTGCCTCATGCTATAAATTTTACTCATAATTGAAACAATTTATTTTTTGTTTTCAACATCCAGTCCAGATAATATAGAGCCAACAATACAGGAAAATATTCATCATCAAATCTTGTGTTAATTTCATTAGAAACTGAGTCTGTTATTTTATACAATATGTCAAATCAAGGTTTGACTTTACGTCATCATGTGCAGTTTGGTCACCTCTTCTAAATTCATTTGAACATTCTTTGTACCTTTTCAAAATTCCCTTGGAGTAAGAATTTTTTTGAAAAGATCCATTCCTCTCAAAACATTTTGGGGGTGCGACCACCCCCTCTCGACACTCCTATTTGCCGCCCCTGATCGAGTGATTGGTAATCGAGATCTTTCGGAATAGAGAACTCGAGCGATGGATAACCGAGATCTTTTGAAATCGAGAACTCGAGAAATCAACATCAAGAAGTTCACAAATCGTGAGTTGGAACGGTCCATCGCTCGAGAAATTGGAAAGTGAGTTTCATAATCGAATTTTCGAGATGTGACAATCGAGGACTCGTGATAATCGAGTGATTCGATTGTGAGAACTCGATTATGCCCATCACTAGTTCACAGTAGTGAACAGGTTGAGAAACACTTGTCTAGAACACTTGCCTAGAATCTGCCAACTGCTTTCTTCAACCTGTGGTCCGTGAGCAAATTCCATGTGGTCCTCAAACAGCTTGTGAAAATTAATATGTGGGCCCCTTGTCAGATCGACAGGACCCTCCCGACCCCCCAAAAGAAAAGAAAAATAAGAAAGAAAAAGGGAAAAAAATAAAAAGGGGGAAAGAAGAAAAGGGGGAGAAGAAAAAAGGGAAGGAGAAAAAAGGGGGAAAGAGAAGAGGGGAAAAGGGGGGGGAGAAAAAAAGTCAAAAATGTTTACTAGAAAACAGTCAAGTCTATTTTAAGTGCCACGATAGTAAATATCAAAAGAGTAAATTTTACTTAATCTTTACGTTTTCTCTTTTTCGGAGTTTTTTTAACCTCTTTTTCTTTCTTCCTTTTTTTCTTTCTTTTCTTCTTTCC
>NC_072739.1:11297243-11457687 GCF_026930045.1 Uloborus diversus
GAAAACTATAATTTTGAGGATGTGACACTTGGTGGCTCCGAGGCCCCCTGCTTTGCTAGAGGCCCCAGCTATCGCCTCATGCGCCTATGCGGTGATCCGCCACTGTCTGTGTGCAGGCATAAATGTGTGTGATCGGAAAGTACTAGATAGTTTTGTGGAGTATTTAAAAACAGACAATTTTGTACTAAAATTCTGGGAAGAATGAGGAAAATCCAAACTCCTGGGAAAATCTAAACAAAGGCACCTGAAGCCTGGGGCCCCTTAAGACTCAGGGAGCCCTAGCTCTATCGGGAGCAATCATCCCGCGCCTAAACTCCATGATTATCTATCAATTTCCATGAGTTTTGAGGATTTACCATGGAAAACTATAATTTTGAGGATGTCGCCTCATGCGCCTATGCGGTGATCCGCCACTGTCTGTGTGCAGGCATAAATGTGTGTAATCGGAAAGTACTAGATAGTTTTGTGGAGTATTTAAAAACAGACAATTTTGTACTAAAATTCTGGGAAGAATGAGGAAAATCCAAACTCCTGGGAAAATCTAAACAAAGGCACCTGAAGCCTGGGGCCCCTTAAGACTCAGGGAGCCCTAGCTCTATCGGGAGCAATCATCCCGCGCCTAAACTCCATGATTATCTATCAATTTCCATGAGTTTTGAGGATTTACCATGGAAAACTATAATTTTGAGGATGTGACACTTGGTGGCTCCGAGGCCCCCTGCTTTGCTGGAGGCCCCAGCTATCGCCTCATGCGCCTATGCGGTGATCCGCCACTGAGCCATACAGGTCCCCTCTCTTCACCGCAGTCAATCACTCTATCTGTTTTCCCGCCCGATATGGTAATACCACAGACTTAAGGCTCTTCTAAACCTCTCCGTAAAATCAGATTCGACGAAAACACGAAATCTGTGGCAACACAGGGGGTGTATTTGGGAGGGTCTAACTCGATTTTTTTGCACTGCTAATTGGTCAGATTTCATGATGGACAACGTCAATCATTGAGTTGTTGAAAGGACAGTCATAAATCTAAGCTGTCCCCATCGGTACTTTACGGTCGGACGAGGGCAGGGAGCGAGCTAAGAAGGATTCTGTTCCAAAACATGTCCCCCATCCCCTCCGGCCTGTTTCCCACCACGACAACAGATCGGGTAGAAGGGTGTAGTATGAGGGTGAAGAAAAAAGAATCCAATTCTCCTATTCTATTCTACCACCCTTCTCACTTTTACTTGAAAACTTTGGAACCGCGGGACAATTCTACAATTTACTCTTCGAATCGAATTCTGTATTTGTTTTGCAATTCATGGGCGGCATAATCTTCGTTTTTTTTTTATTTGTTTTATATTTATTCGTTCAGTTCATTCATTTATGTATTTTTCAATATATAATTGAGGGGGAGAGGGCGAGCGGAACACTGATGATCTTTATAACTTTATCGATAAAAGATTGCTTTACTTTTTACAGAAATTTCTGAAACTATTCTTGAAAAGAAAAGCAAATTAATCATAGAAAAATGTCGAAGAATTTCTGCGGATGTCGGTGTGAGCATAAAATAAAAACATTTGGTAGTTGTGTAGTTAGGTTTGCTGATAGCTAGTTTGATGAATGTTACAATTAATAAAAAGGCATAAATAGTAAATCTTTCGAAAACAATCGCGCCCTGTATAAGGATTTTCTGTGCAGTTTTTAATTAGAAAATTATGCTTTTGTTTTGTCTATGAATTTTCTGCGCATCAAAAGAGGAAATAAAGAAACTGACGAATCTGCATGTTGGCACGATAGAAAGCAGGAAAAGAAAAAAAAATGCTGTTGTCTTGTTAGTGATCAGAAGGATACCATATTACCAGTGGCGCACATGAATTTTTTAAAGGGAGGGTCCAAGGTCGAAAGTCTCATTCCATTATTACGCCGTCAAACATATTGACTTGATTTTATCGATTTCCGAGAACAAAAAACAGTAAAAAATAAGCTAATGAATAAATAATTAGCATTAAGTAAAGAAATAACCAGAAATTAAATAATTTACGCTTTTATTTTTCTCATAATAAAAAAATGAATTCAAGTTCAAAGGATCTCATTTCAATTTGTAATCACAAAACTAAAAACATACTTATTACTGTGTATTCATTTATAATCCCCATTCTTCTTCTCATAGGCTAAGTGCACAATATTTTAAAAAATCTCTTAACATGCGGGTTTTATTTTTTCACTTATTAAAACAGAAGTTATTGTAACCTTTGTTTGAAATTATTTCACGCACAAAATATAGAATCGTAATCGATCGGGGAAAAAAGCAAGACATATGGGAGGGGTCCTGACCCCCTGGACCCTAGTGTGCGCCACTGATAAATACCCACTAAGGTTTTCATTATTTATACACGTGTACTAAATAATTAGAATGAAATGACACCTCTCAGTAATGCTAAAAGCAAATTATTGCAGAGCTTAGTATTTTTGACAGTTGCATGCAGAATCAACGCTTGATTTAAATCTGAGGAAAGCCATGTTACTGCGTACAAAAGCCCTTTATCACGCTCTGAATGTAAATTGGGAATTTTACTGTTGTTTTTCTTGGATAAAAGCCTACTTCAATTCAAACTTTCGTCGATGTGCCTATTCATCAACATTTTAAGATAATTTCAATTCATTGAGCGTATTGTTAAAAGAATAAAAATTATATGTTCACAAATTTTACCAATGCATATAATAAAACGTAAGTAACTGAACTCTAATGGTTTAAACATACTTCGAAAGAATGAATGAAGTGTAAGAAAGCGTACAGTGGTTCAAAATAGTCAGCAAGTTGGTATTTAGGAATTTCCGTATCATAAAAATTTGACTTCTTGATCTTGAGGCAAAGAATGTTTTTTTCTTTAAGTTTGACACTATCTGTTATTTAAACATTTTGTTCACATAGTACACTGTAAAAAATATCGGTGAAACATCGAACCAAAATCGGGAGAACATTTGCTGGCTCTTCTGTTTGGGGAAAGAATGAACCATAAAGCGGCGTCGTTTTCTTCCCGCACGAATGGTGAAAGCTGAAACCTAGAATGAGTGTCGCTCGCGCAAAAGACTAGTGCGAGGTTGAACCAAAATATTGATCGGTTGAGCGCGGGAAGATAGCATATGGTAACACAATGAAATGGTTTTATTTAATGCGAAGGTTGAGAGCGTGATCGAACTGTACTTTGGCTCAACTTTAATATTAGAAGCAGTGCGTAGTTTAACGTACTATTATTTTGTTTTTAAGTATTTCTAAGAAATCGAAAATAAAATAAAAATCAATGTTATTTAAATCTAAATGACTAAAAAAAAATTCTGGTTCTATTGCATTCTTTCATGTAATCACCTACGCCGATTTTCGATTTCATTATTAATTTTATTACTATTGAATCCAGTAATAATTATAATGTAAAACAAGAACTTTTTTTTTCTTTTTAGGCATAAAGATATTTTTTCAATAATTATTGAATTATTAAAATGAAATATTAAAATTATACAATTCTTATTATTTTAATATTTCATTTAACTAATACAGAATTTCAGAGATTTTTTATTTATTTATTTTTGTTGTTATTATTCTTTTTTTTTTCTTTTGAGGAAAAATATGAGCAGATTTAAAAGTAAAAGCTAAATTTGTGCTTTTGCCTTTGTGATGAAAAGTAAAACAAAACATAAATAATACAACGTTAATGTCCAAATTTGCAGGACACTGCACACGTGTTTCAGGGGTAAAAAGGAACCTCTTTTAAATGGGGAAGAATTAATCTCATGATATAAATATTATACATTGTTTCAAATGTGCTTAAACTTTTATTTCGTTTCTGTGTGATGAAAAATGTATTCCAAGTAATTCACGTTTTTTTTTTTCGTTTATGCATCGAATCTTTCTTCAACTATTTTTGCACACAAGTAAACATTTCATTTTTTAAATAATGTATGATTGATTCAAAAATTAATGTAGGAGGGGGAGGGGGTGAAAAAGGACATCACCCCCCCCCCCCTCTAGGAGAGGCAAGGCAAACTTTTTCGTTGAATTAAAACTCCGAATAGCATAAACTAATTGATAATCAAAATTAATAAAATTGACAGGTAAGAGTATTTGTGCAAAAGGAAAAGCAAATTACAATTTTATAAAACTTGAGTAAAAAAAATAATTCAAAGATTGTTAGGAAGTAATCAAGCTGACTTTGTAATCAATAGGTGTTCTTTTAGAAAGAAAAATAAATAAATATATGCAGGTAGTGTTTTAATATAAAGTATGTTTAAAAAACACAACAGATAGTAAGTTTTTGTTTGAATTTGTGTAGCATTTAAATTGTGTATTGTTACTATACATAAAAAAAAATTGGATTTTGAGACCTTTAATAAAAATCATGTTTTTTGCAATCACAAACTGTGATAGGACTCAACACGTTGGGTTTCCTGCTTCTACTAATGGCTTTTATTGCAACCATTTTTTGAATTCAAGACGTCAAATTTCAAATGAATGCCATGGGCTGGATGTTAGATGTTATGTGTGTATACCGATTTTGCGTAAAAAAGATTGTGTCAACTCAAGGTGGTGGTTTGTAAATTCAGTAGACACCACCTAATGTGATAACATTTGGGCGAAAGTGATTTGATATCAATAATTGGCTGATTATAATAAAAGAGAAAAGTTTAATGTACATATGCACAACCAAACAAGGCTCAGCTGATAAACAACTGTGTTACACGAATATTAAATGTAATCACATGAAGCGGCGTCCACTGTAATTTGAGTCTAAGGCACAGAACGCCACATTATAAGTATAGAAAAATAAAATTAAGACAAATCAACTGCTGTCAAGTGAAAACAGTAAGCAATCGTGATTGCTCAACAGAACCCTCCATTTTATAATCTATACATAGCACAGGGATGATTATACCCCCCAAAAGCAGGGGAGCACCTCTCTAAATGCCACAAACTCTCCCCCTCCAAAAAAGAGAAAAATATCCCTCAAAGCAACCCCTTCCATTATTTTTATGGTTTATCCAGTGGCCACCTCTTACATGAACCCCCCTTTGTTCTACACAGTTTTGATTCTGTAACGTGGCTGATTCAATAAAGTGGCATTGAAGATTTGATTCAATAACGCATTTGATTGAATTTACTTCGGATTCAATTAACAAGCGTCCACTGTATTTTTAAACATCAAAATGTTTTCTAAGCAACACATTCATTTATTTTGACATAGCGACACATTAATAATAGTCAATTAAAGTAAGAAAAAGTGTTGTTTGCGTGTTACGGATATGTCATATAAGCAGCGGATATGTCATATAAGCAGCGGCAGCAGTCGGGAGTACGGGGCATGACGTCTCCAAAAAATGTTTTTTTGTTGCAAAAATATTGCAAATACTGTGTAACTGGTTTCACACCATCTTTTCTTTTTTGAGTTCCCCAAAATATTTTTTCCATTTACAGCATTGCTTTTTAAAATTAACCGAACATACTTGAAAATTATGGTAAAATCAGTAAATGAACACAAAATATAAATTAAATAATATCTTTATTCACAAATGTACATAAAAAGTTTTAAAATATTCAATTTTAAACATGTTTATGTTATTTCTCATAACCAAAAGGAGATACAATATAAAAATTCTATAAATGTAAAAAATACTTACATGGGTGATTTTACGAGTATATTAACTTTTGCCTATGGTAAGTTGAAACATTCATCTCATACATTAACCCTTTGGGTTTTAACTCTTATATGAAAACCATGCAATGGTCGAAAAAATATCTAAATGTAGTAACTAATATGTGATCCAAGTCGTCTGAATTAATGAAAGTTTAACCTACAAATTCAGCCAAGGTGCATAAACAAACTACTGTACACAGTAAAATTTTGAACTCAAGACAATGAAATATAAAACTGCATAAGAGAAAAATATAAAAATACGAAATACAGCCAACAAAAATACATTATTGCTTTAAATGGCCTTTCATTTATACAGCATGTACACATAAATGATTGTTCAGATTAAGCAAAGACAGGTTTAATTGGGTTTGGATTAATGAGGGTTTACTGTCCTAAATTGAATGCTTCACAAACTCAGGAAAAGATTAATTTTTTTTTTCAAGTAATTAAAATTGAAAAGTTAGACAAAAGACTTTATGTTAAGTAATGTTGATTCAAATCTTAATAGTATGTTTTAAAAAAATGGCAATAATTGTGAAGAAATATTTTGAATTTTGATTATTCTCAAGAATTTTTGGTGTTGTACGTTAGCAAAACTTTTTTGTACGTTTTAATAGTAACTAGGTGAACACATTTAAGGGGATCAGATTTTGTAAATAAACACATAATATTTTTAATTTTAAATGAAAAAGTTGCTGATTTAAATTGCGACTTCTGTTTCAAGGAGCAGCAAGGACGGGTTAGAAATTACAATAACTTTATAACGAATAAATACCTTTGTGCTGAAGATTCAAAAAATCAGTAATCCAATGTCATTAAGCACAAAAATTGCAAAAAATTGCAGACACGTGTTTCGGTGTTACAAGGAACACCTTTTTCAATGCAAAGAGGTGTGAGCTTCTGGATGAAAAGTCATCCGAGAAAAGCAACACGGTGGAACAGGACATAGTATACATATCAAAAAATCGTAATTAAGCGAAACAAAAAAGATAAAATGACACTCTGAGGCAAAATTTATTATATAATTCCATCAGGAAAAAACCGTTAAGTAATAAATTTTCCAAGAAAACCCATAAACAATGCGAAAATTCCAAAAATGAAACCACTCTGAATAAATTAGCAATAAATTTACCAGCGGGAAAAACTATATATATAGAAGCAATGTGTGAAATGGAGAAATGCAGGAAAAAACAAAGTGAAGGATAAACTTATTGGAATTAGTTAATCACAAAAACAAAATAAGAAAGCAAAAAATGAAAACAATAAAAGTAAGAAATGTACGACGTTTACATAAAAATAACAGAAAAACTAAACCAATTTTAACTTCAAGACTTTTTTAATGTAATATTTTTTATAAATAAGATCATTCCCTAACATTTCAGAACATATTTTGCTTATTTTATTTGTCTGTTGTACAGAAGAAGAAATAAATTGGGCACGATGGCACATTTATTATGTTGCTATTTATAATCTCGCTTTCAGGAATGTTTCCTTAATTTTATGTTTTGGCCTCACAAATACTACATTTTATTACACTGGTATTTTCCCCCATTGACTTTCTTTCATTTATGTAGCATATCTTGAGTCAAGAAACTGAAATAAGTAGTAAACTGAAACTTTGGTTCAGACTACATAAAAAATGTTTTTTTTTTTTTTTGCAGTTGGTATCCAAATTTCTATTTATTAGAAGTTAAAACAAAAAATATGTAAGTGTATACTGAAAATATTTGAAAATAAAAACTAATTAGAAAATTAGAAAACAGTTTAGTGTATTAATGTAATATGAAAGCACTACTCAGTTAAAAAACAATTATGCAAATGCTTGATAGTATTCAAATTTTACGAAGGATAAAATGAGAATAGCAAACTTCAATTAAATTGCTAAGAGGGACCAAAAAAAAAAAAGTTTACTCTTAAAAAACATTTTTTTAACATCCGTTTTGTTCTACATATTCTAAAAATTAAAACTATTTTTATAAGACAAAATATTCTGAACTAAGTAAACAACATTTAAACAGGACATTTAAAATTTAATTAACAATAGGAATTACCAGGGATCTCAATAGAACAAATCAACTGCTAAATGTTTATTTTTTTATCAAAATTTAACTATAGTTCACATTCAAAATTTACATTTTGATCTACATTTAAAACAAAATTATGAATGGCTGACTTAAGATTAAAAAAATGGGGAGGGGAGGGGGGAGTTCAAGTGGCTAACTAACACCTTAAGATGTATATTAAGATCTATTTATCTTTTATACTAATAGCAGTATCTATGGACACATTTACAAAATGTGGAATGATTTTAGGAATATCGATTTGACACATTTAATTAGATTTATGCTATTTTACGTATAAATACTTGTACGTATACATTTCTAACACAGCATCATTATACAGTAAACTTGCTGGAAAATCGATAGAATGCATGTTGTGGACAAGGTACAGAAATGACATTTTACCTGCATTTTATTTTTTAAAACAAATTTTAAAAACAAAATGAGAGTGATATATATTTTATTACTCGTTGTGAGTATTTTAAGTAAAATATACCAGTATGTATTTTTTATTAAATGCTTAAGAAAACTGATCTCCAAAAAAAAAAAAAAAAGATTCTTTTCATTCCTTAGATTAGTGATGTTTAATGTCAAAAAAAAAAAAAAAAAAAAAGAAAGAAAGAAAAAAAAAAAAAAGAAAAGAATTTCAGTCTTTTCACATTATCTGCTTTGAGTGGACCCTTTGTGTAAATATTGGAAGTCCGAACAGAATAGAAATGGTGGTACCACACTCAATCATTCATGGTTTAATATATTTTATCTTCATTAAGCCATGAAAATAGTAACAATGATTTAGTAAATAAAGATAAATTAAAAAAGAAAAAAATGATTAATGTACAATAAATAAACAAAAGAATAAAACAATATAAAATAAATAAACATTAAATAAGGGCAATTCCATGGTGTCGGACGTAAAAAATGAAGAAAATTTTCTCAGTTTTAATTCCACTTACCAAATATAAACTGTTCCAAAATGATCAAATTTATTTACAAGATACTTACTACATCCCACAGAGTAAAAATCATGTTAGTTTTTCACAATAGATCCCTAAAGTATAAATTAAAAAAATGTAAAGAGTTGGTGTCGGACGTAAACACACAAATAGTAAAATTGATGGTTCACTTAAAAATTTATTAAAAGTCTGTGAATTGGCTTACATTTTAATTTTAAAAACAGCATAATTATAAAATATACTCATTATTGAAGCATATTTCAGTTTTCAAATGATATCATAAGGAATAAAATTATTTAAAAAATATTTTTAGCTTGGTGTCGGACGTAAGTTGTCCATATTGGACGTAAACTATTGCTCTTAAATGTAAATACATAACAATGATTACAGTTATAAATATATAATATAGGTTACATATACTGAAACAAAATTCATGAAATAAATTCAAAAATAGGGTTGATTGGGGAAGTGGGACACTGGGGTAAGTGGTTCACCCCCTAAAACTGAAATATGTATATAGTTTTTATACTTTTTTACATTGATCATGTCATGTTTCATCACAGTGATTAGTTTTGAATATAATTGGGTTACGTGGAAATTTTTTTCTAGGTCAGTTGACTTAGTCAAAAAAAAAAAAAAAAAAATCTGAAATTTTTTTTTGCCGAGTTTAAGCAGAATTTTTCAAAGTGTTTCCCGGTTAGCATATATTTTTTATGATCATTAAACATTCATGTACAGTTTAACTTACAGGGATGAGAGTGGTCAGAGAGCAAAAAGGAGGAAATCCAAAAAAAATTCGTAAAAATGATGATATCCAAAACTGCATCAAAATAGAACCTGGAAGCCATGATATTCGAAAATCCAATAAAAAATGGCAAATTTACCAGTTTTAAAGGTAATACATATTTAATTAAGTATAAGTAATAATTTTGTACAGTTTGCTGCATTGTACAATTTCTTGCAAGTGTGTTTATAAATCTAAATTTCGAAAAAGAGGCAACAAATTCTAACCCCTGAGTTACTGAACAAAGGGTTGGGGGAGTCAGAGGTCAATCTTGGCTGCATCACACTATAGTGTCAACTTTTCATATTTTTTTAGAGAAAAATACATTTTTTTCATTAAAAACATTTGAGTTTATAGTGTTAAACGAGTGAGAACATAAATTTTAAAATTAGGTCTGTTTGTAAAGTAAGAATTTACAACGGAGAGAAAAATTTAAAATTTCTTTATGTGGTAGAACATACTTTTCATAGTGAGAATTGAAAATTAATAAATATATATGTATATAAACGATTGGTTATCTTTTTCCTTGAAATGGAATCCTAAATTCGTCTTTAAAAACTTCCTAATACGATTTCTGAATCAAAAGAACAACTTGCAGCCGCCTCATTTAATCATGAAATCTCAAAACTTTTCACAGGCTGTAAAGCCTAAACGGTTCGAGATTCACCATAAATATTTTTTACTTTCTTAAATACACAAAAAAAGTAACCATGTCAAGTTTCAATAAAATTCGAGACTATGGGGGGCTATGCCACATTTTTTGATTGCCTTTTGAATTTTTTCCAAAATAAATTAAAGAAATAAAAATATTATTGAAATCATGAATAAAATAAGCAGATATAAGGTAGCATATAGTGAAAAACCACCCAACATTTAAAATAATTGAAATACTTGCAGGATGCAAAATGATTGAAATCTCAAACGAGGCACGCAAATTTCGGCGCAGCACGAGTTTGACATCGTTGGCATGATTCCAAAACATACGTTTTTAGCAGATATCGCGGAGGATGAAGATTCGAAGGAGAAAAATAGAAAAAATAAGAAATCGGGGACCGAAAATTTGAAAATCATATTTTTTTCCGATTTTTGAGAAAAATAAGGCTTGAAAGAGGCAGGAAAAGGAGGAAAGGTTCTCAAAAGTCAACAGAAAAAGCCGGAATTCCGGCAAAAGCCGGAAAAATCTCATTTCTGAACTTAGAGTGCATACAGCAATTAGAATTTTTGAATAAAATATTGTTCAAAACTGTTTTAGAGGAGGAGCCCCACTTATCCCGTAAAATTTCACTAGAAGAGGTCCCAACACTATGGGGTAAGTAGTTCCCCCATAACAGTGAGTATATGAAAATCAAAAGCAACTCTCTGATGTAACATTTGTATTAATGAAATACAAGACAACTATGATGACTTAGTAGGAATTGATAGTTCAGCTACAAAAGCTGGGATTAGTTATTTGTGAAACTTAACTGATAGAAAACCATCAAGACTTTGTACCCAAAAATACATGTATGTAGTTTTAAAATTATTGGCTCAGCATAATTAACTGCACATTTTGGTGTCGAACCTAAAACACTTAATGTACCCCACAGGAATTCTTTTACAAATCAAAATGAATTATATTTTTGCCACATCACCAGCAACACATTGTATCTTTAAATGGTGATTTATCTCAATTCATAATATTAGTAAGTATTTTTTGGGAAAAACAGAATTTCTTTGAGAGTCACCAAATACGGTTTAAAAATATTTTAACCTCCTGAAACTTATTTATAACTGAAGTGAACAAGTTTTAGACAGGCATTTCAAAATATACAACTTTTTACCTTTAAAGTGACACCTCATTTGTTTAGAAATCTTAAATTTAATATTTGACCATCTGGTTGACCTTATCAACTGGTTGACCTTGTCCATAAGCACATCTTCTGCACAGGATGCTATCTTTTTGAGACAGCAGACCACAAAGTCGGGATCCTGTCGAGGGCCACTTTGAGTAAGGTTCTGTGAAAAGCATAAAAGTGTACAACATATTTAGCGCAACATTTGGACATAAAATGTATCTTAAAATGGAGTAGCTAATTAAATCACTTAACTCAGATAAAGATAATGAAAAAAAAAGAAATATTAATGCAAAAAAGGGCTAAGTTGAAAAACAACAGGTATGACTAAGGTGACCATATGTTCCGCTTAAACATGACTCCCATGGTCCCTGGACATGTTCAAATGCATCGTTCTCCGAGGTGACAATACGGAAATCTGAATGCTTCAACTGAAGGTCATTTGTACAGCAATTTAAGCCTTTTCAAGGCGATAATTTAATCATGAATAATAATTGAATTTATTTAAAAGGTTTTTCGGCCCTCGTACACCTGTGCATGCAGGTTGAAATTTTGCTTTGTGGAAAAGGGTATCTATATGATTTTTACTGTATTTAAATTAATGCTCTGTTATTGAATTAAAAAAAGGTTAGAATGCACAAAATCAATGGGAGAGACTGGCATAAAATTAGACGGTACATATAGTATGTAGCAAGAATAAAATGCAGTACTACAATAGTACTGTACAGTAGACACAGTAATTATATTCGACGCACTTTTTAGTTGTTCAAGCATATCGACATTTTTTAAATTTCTTTAGTTGTCGGAAACTTCTTATTTTTACTTCCATTTTAAAAATTTAGATAAACAGCCGCTTATGTGGAATAATGTTTCATCAACTTCATATTCAAAATGAAAAAGATGCGGAGTGACGATTTGTAAATTAACAAAGCGATGTTTCGACTAGTACAGTGCGGGGTACTTTTGCTTTCAGTGATAGTCAAGGGAAAGTCCATTTACGAAACTGATATTTAGTACATAATAAAGAAGGTGATACCTAAGCCTTGTGATTCCCTTCCGAAAACTTTCGTGTTGCAGGATGAGGAATTCGCGTGAGCTCCGAAATTCGTTACTCGAGAAAAGTTCATTATTTATCCATTTCGCGTAAGTCGAATCACATTGGAGCGAGAGTCCACTGCAGTTTAAAATTGCACATTGAAGTAAAATAAGCATTCTTAGTTATGTTTCATATTTCGTAAATTTATTAATATTTAATTATAAACACTGGTACCATTCGGGATATTTTTCCTATTTCTTTATTTTCTTTTTTACTGATGGAGTGTTGATATATCAGCTAAATAAAAGTGAATTAAATATTGTCAGTTTTTGAGGTCATTCAGTAAAATTGAAAACTGCTCTTACTTCATTTCATCAGCAGCGTAAGAAAGGAGATGGTGTCCAGATCCGGATCCCTAGCTTGAAGTTCAAAATCAATTAACTAGTTCCTGCAAAATATAAACTCCTATAAAATTAACTCCTATAATGAAAATTAATGTTTTTCTCTTTTAAAAGATGTTTTTCATCATCTAAATCAATTTTATGTAAATATAGTATGTATGCCTACATAACATTTTTTAATCAAATTATGACTGCATTTATTTACATTTTCTTTGCACTTCTTGAATGAAATATTCACTGTCAGGAAAGGATTAAAAACTTGAAGGTTGAATTCCTTCAACTTTTTCAATCCTATCTTGCAGCGAATTTTTGTAAAAATCGTAGAAAATGTTTGGAATGACAAAGTGGCTCAGTATTGGCTCAATAAAGGAATGAAAGAATAAATAATTCTTTGTTATATTCCATGTTCAAATGAGCCACTTTATTAATCTAAACCACTTTTTGAATATTTTTGTTCAATCCTCAAACGGTGTATATGTGTATGCTTTTATTTATTTATTTTTTTAAAAGTAGCGAAGTAACGACTACTTTTCAAAAGTAGTTTGTAGCTGCTACATTTTGAAAAAAGTAGTTGTAGTTGAAGTTAACTACATTTGTAATAAAGTAGTTGTAGTTCTCTCTACGAAAAAAAAGTAGTTTTTCCAACCACTGTTCAAACCATGAGTCTACAAACAGGCACACACTTACTATAAGCAAAGCTCTAAATATAATACAGCTAAGCCTAAGCGAACCTTTAAATGCATCACTAAAGTCAAAATAATGAAGGTTATACAAATATTTTACAATCTAAATTATCTACGTTTGTGATATTTAAAATATGGAAACATAAAGTAATCATAGTAACATCAGGTACATCAAAATATTACAAACCTTCGGATTGCAGTTTTAAATTCTGCGCTGCGCCGCGGAAAGTAAATAAAGATGAATGCCGGTGAGTAACTTCATTTCACTTCGTTAGTTGAACTGAAATACGGTGAAATCCGTAATTTCGAGCGGTTGCACCAAGATTTCGAGCCATCATCGCTTCTGAAAAATTTTAGTTGAACCTCTTTTTCGCGATATTTGTACAAGTGCACTATAAATTGGTTCAAAATAGTACGGATATTTTTTACAGTGATCTTATGATAATTCTGCTCCAGAAAATGTTCTTAAAATTGAAATAGAAAAAGAACAAAATCGAATTTTCAAAAAATCGCTTCGAGGTGCACACCCCCATGCTACAAACTAACTTTGTGCCAAATTTCATGGAAATCAGCCGAACGGTCCAGGCGCTATGCGCGTCACAGACATCCAGACATACTACAGACATCCTCCAGATAGAGAGACTTTGAGCTTTATTATTAGTAACTAGTGGTACCCGCACGGCTTTGCCCGTAATAGAAAAATCAAAAGGTCTTTTGGTTCGCCTGTATATTTACAAATAATGCATGGTGAATTTTCTCGCCAGTTGGCTTGTTACCATCTTACGGTTCCATGTTATGGTAATTTCGTATCTCGCCAATTGGCTTGTGCCCATGTTACAGTTCCACGTTATGATAATTTCGTAATTTATTCGTCCATCTTATGATATTTTTTTTCTTAAAATTGAAATAGAAAAAGAACCACATCGAATTTTCGAAAAATCGCTTCGAGATGCACACCCTCATGCTACATACTAACTTTGTGCCAAATTTCATGGAAATCAGCCGAACGGTTTAGGCGCTATGCGCGTCACAGACATCCAGACATCCTCCGGACAGAGAGACTTTCAGCTTTATTATTAGTAAAGAAGAAGAAGATAAAGATAAAGATTCTTTCCCATTTTATTAAATTTCTGTGAAAAATGGGCTTAAAATTGGAATAGAAAAAGAACAAAATCGAATTTTCGAAAAATCGCTTCGAGGTGCACACCCCCATGCTACATACTAACTTTGTGCCAAATTTCATGAAAATCGGCCGAACGGTTTAGGCGCTATGCGCGTCACAGACATCCTACAGACATCCAGACATCCTCCGGACAGAGAGACTTTCTGCTTTATTATTAGTAAGGATAAGGAAGATAAAGAAGATAAGCTGAAAGTCTGTATGTCTGTTACATGCATAGTGTGTAGACCGTTCGGCCGATTTTTATGAAATTTGGCATAAAACTAGTTCTTAGCATAGGGGTGAGCACCTCGAAACGATTTTTCAAAAATTCAATTCTGTTCTTTTTCTATTCCAATTTTAAAAACATTTTTTGAGCAAATTATCATAACGTGGACGAGTAAATGAACATAGACAATTGGCAAGAAATTCATTATCCATTATTTGTAAAATTCATTACAGGGATCGCGCTAAGGATTTCGAATTGTTCGCCAGTAGATTAGCCAAATTTTTAAAGTGTTAGCCAAATTTCAAAAGTCTTAGTCAAAGACTAACTTTTACTCATTTTAATGTATTTTTGTCTGCAGAAATATTTAATCAGAAAGTGAAGTATAACTTAATTTTTGACAATTTTTTGAGGATAAGGGCAGGGGTATATCCAGGAATTTTCATCTGTTTTTAGGAATTTGATGAGAAAAAAATGGATATTAAGTAGTTTTTCCACAAATCATATGTAATTTTTCAAAGGAAATAATTTTTCAAAGGAAAAGATGGCTAAAAACAACTTCAAGTGATATTTATCATTCTTTAATAAATTTGAGAGTAGAAATAAAAGCTTTTAACGAAGTAAGGACTGCATTCCTATCTTACTCCGATGTTTCAGACATCGAACACTGTTGGCAAAAGCCATTTTTTTGGTTCTTGGAGAGATTCATAAAAAGCTTGACTGTATTTTAAATTGTTTCAAACTTACCTGTAAATTCAAACCTATCTGAAAAAAATAGATTCCCGGTTTTAAAAGACGTAAATTATCCGTCGGACGTATGAAATCCCCAAGTGACTAAACACCCAACAAGTCAATCACGTGTTTCGCCCATCGGCGGACGTGACGTCAGGCCTCAAGAGTTGAGGATCTTTCTGCTGAAAGCAGTGAAGATAATTTAAAATAGCAACAGTTAAAATAGTAACTGTGTTGAGTTGCTTTGAGAGGCAGTAGATGCAAATTTTGATGACGTCACGTCATTGCGTCAGGGTAACAGTGATAGTTTAAATAGAAAGTCAATCAATCGATCGATCTCTTATGATTTGCTTCCGTTCTGCAGACGGTTTGTTTTGATGTGAGCTTGTGAGCTCTGGTTGATTTGTCCACGCAGGGGACGTGGAAGTTTGTTCAAGAAATGTGAAAATTAAATTCGTTTTGCCTGCTAGTAGTGCAGGATAAGTTCTAAAACAGTACCCTATGTTTGGAAGGCGGGTTTGTAAAAAAATAAAATTAGAAAGAAAGAGTTGATGTATTGAATTAGGCTTAACAGGACCGGAGGACCGAAGCTGCTCATCCTAGGTTCCGAGCTGGTCGGACTGTACGGGTTCAGTGTAGGGTGAGGCATTTCTTCGAATGGTGAGGTGACCTCTAAGAGACTCTACTACTGAATGTTCTCCTGTTTGGCAAAGAAACCAGGTAAATAATTTCCTGTACTGCATATGGTGAGGAATCCTCTACTGTGGTATGGGTGTGCCTGGAATGCAGTGATCATTGACAGAGGATGGTCTGTCGTCCACGAGTGGACGTGTGGTTTTTTTTCAACTCAAAAGTCCATCCTTTTGATGGATGTGGCCTTCATGTTTTGTGTGCCAAGTGCTTGTGAGTGGACAGGGTATGAAATTTTTCCAATAGTTTTTTTTTTTCTTGGAAATGTGGCATGCTGTTTAGGGTTGTTTATTGAGGACGTTTTAGAACTGAAATTTAGAGAAAACGAATAATGTGATATTTCTTGTTGATGTATGTTGGGGGGAAATATATTTAATTTGTTTATGGGGATTTGATTTTATAAATGTTGAATGTTTGTTTTTCCTATTTACACATATACATATGTTTTAAATAAAATGTTGTTTAAATTGAAATTCAGTTTCCATTGCTTCATTTCTCCCAAACTTACCATTCCACATCCGTTGGTCCTTTTCCCGAGGGCCAACAAACACAATGAAACAAACGCGCAGTTCAACAAGGCTACAGCCAACACTTTCTACTCGGTAGCCACACTGCGCACTCGCTATTCAATAAGCGAGAGACGCAAGCGCAAAGAGGCGAGAGGCAAACGTCATCCTTCCTCCGATCCGATGGACGGAAACGTTCCGATCCGATACTAACGCGCATGCACGCACCTCAATCTGCTCGGAGTGGTCCGAGGATAAAACAACTTTCAGTGATTGCTAGTCTGGGAGTTTTGTGAAAGGTTCGTTTTTAGGGATCGGAATTTTGTGAAGGGTCCGTTTTTAGGGATCCAAATTTTGTGACCGGACCTAATTTTTATCTAGATTGACATCTGAAAGATTTTTTTTCCCTCTATGTATATTTTAGAGAATTTTCTCTTCGCCAATAAATTCGCTAAATTCGAATTTCGTTCGCCGATTTTACGATGTTATCGCATTTAGCGCATTGGCGAATGCTTAACGCAGCCCTTGCATTATTTGTAAATGTACAGGCGAACCAAATGACCTTTTAATTTTCTACTATGGACAAAGCCTTGCAGGTACCGCTAGTAAACTAATATTTTTGCAGATGCTCATGTTATTCATTTTTACGCTAATTAGATAGTTACTTTGTATGACCTCGGTCATAGCACGTTTTCGGATACATCCCGTTTTTTTGCTGTCTCCCAAGAAGCATGATTTATTGAAGAGTTACTGTACATATATTTTTCTATAGGTTCATATACATAAAAATATGCACATGTTATAGTGACTTCATTAAAAAAGAAAGAGTAGTCAGAGAGAATTAAAAAAGGGTAGGAAATACTTACCTCCACACGATTTAAAGAATGAGCACATGAAATGGACAGATCTTTATTCATTCTGACGCTCAAACATCCTTCAAAGCTGACCAATGAAGCATCCTTCACTGAGCTCATATCGTGAACGATGAACCTATCTTCAGACAACGACAACAACCTCCTTCCATCATTTGAGAACATCACATTCAGAATGGCATCCGAATGACCTTTGAGGCTGTCAATGATTTTCTGCGTATTTACATTAATCACGAAAACAGAGGAAAGAGACGTCCCGTAAGCCAAGTAATTCCCATCGGGGGAAATGCAGCAACAACATATTTCAAAAGGCTTCGAGGGTCCTGTTTTGATACGAGTACAGTCACCTGACATGTCCCAACAATAAATGATGTTGTTACACACTGATAGCAAGTTATTTCCATTTTTGGTGAAGCAAAACTTGCGGACTAGAAAGTCATCGTGACTGAAGGTAATTTTCAAGAATCCAGTTTTGAAATTCCATAGCTTGATTGAATCGTTGGCAGCTGTTCCAACTTGGGAGCCATCAGGATTAAAGCAACAGTAATTTACAGGTTCACCTCGATATGAATGAATGATTTTATGCTTTATATGTTTTGTAGCAGTTTCCCAAACCTATATTAAAAAAAGTTCATAAATAAACAAAAAGTATAATTTTGTTTACATATTTCATTGATTTTTAGTGAGTGACTAATATCTTATTCACACACAATTACATCTTACTATATAAAAATGTACTGATAGTGTTGTAACTGAAATTGTTAAATCTCATGATCTAGAAAAGTGGGGCTGAATTTCAAAATAAAAGTTTAAAATTTCAAGCAAAGGCTGAAATAGATGAAATGCAAAAACTGATGCTGTATTTTAATCTATTGCATTTACAAAAGACAAAAATAATGCTGGAGCAGCACTGTTATACTGATTTGTAGCATAATACTTTTACATTTATTCAAAGAAATCATTTAGAGTTAAAATAGATGTCCAATAGTGGGGAATACTTTAATACTAGAGATTTTAACACAATTGCCAAATTTTGAATAGTTGTTGTCTAATTCTGACAACATCGGCAAAGCTTGAAAAAAAAAAAAGTTTTAAAAAGTAGTATGTGGTGTGAATGAGTGTTCGGAGGTCAGATCACCAAGATGGAAAATAGAATGAAAAGTTGATGCATAATAAGGATTCTTTAAGTTCTTATTGAAATATTTTAGTGCCTATGTATAAGTTTGTAGACTATAAAATTGAAATTGCCTGTAAAAAAATACCCATCGAGATGTTTTTAATCATAATTATTATTAAATTTAGAAATTTAATAAAGTCACTACTTTTTCTGAGAATGAATTTTGTTCCTTAAGGTGAAGATGAAAGTAGTACACATACTATTTTCATGGTACTATTCATCAAACCCAGAGTATGACTCAAAACTATCTCATAATTAAAGCAGAATAAAAATATTCACAAACAAATTATTTTTTTATTTTAATGTATACTATCAAGTCTTTTATTTTTTTTGTCAAGATGAAAGCTTAAGCTTTTTTTGCAGGAGATAAATAATTCAAAAATAATAATGATAATAATATATCGGACAGTCCTTTGTTATTTATTTTACCACTGGAGTTTAAAAGGGTTAAGACGTCTATATCTATTTTCAATGTTTTATGTAAAATACATTTCAGTAAAGTATAAGTGCTTCTTTACAGTTGATTTCTTTTTAGCTTTTTATAAGCAGGGGTCATGCAAACACAAGAACAAATCAAATACTCCAGAGGCAAAAATCTAAGAAGGTTAAAAACTATAACAGGGCCATTCCACCATCACGTGCGGGACCAAAATACGCTTAAAATTCATTAACATTTCGTCATATATCTTAATATTTTAATGAAACAGGGGTAAGCAATTTTTTTAATCTTTACATTTGATACAAAGATACTCCTGACATAATTATATTTTCATTGAACAATTATGTTATTTAAAATGAAATTTATTTACATGCGTCACGTGCGGGACATCCAAAGTCAACCTCTGGTAGCTTGCTTATGAATAAGTTAATATTTTTGCTCTAGTAATACAGCAATGACGAAACAAATTGCAGATTTTGAAAGCTATGGTTCCAATGTAAAGGAAACATATGTCATTAGTTTAGAAATAATTATTTAAACCATTGGAAAAAAAAATATGTATATGCACATTCCATTGAAAATGGTCATTTTGTCCCACATGTGACAGTTCCTACATTTCATAAAAAAGACAATTTTTGACGAAAGTTTTTGCTTAAGAAGTCACACATGTGTTTGTGATTTCTTTTGCAACAAAATTTTGATCATCATCCTTTTAAAATTTTATTTTTATGAAATATATGATGCGTCACGTGTGGGACAAAATTACCATTTTCCGTGGAATGGTCCAACAGATGTTTAATGCAAAGAATAACCAAATATCATGTGCAAGAGCACACTGTGTGTCAATTATACAGAAGCAAATATTTGTTAGTCCAAAACTGAATCTATTCAAAAGGAATTTATAGATATGATGAAAGTTAGGGATAACACTAAAATAAAATGAAAAACAAATTTTTGATACAAACTGAAGCAACAGTTACTTAGAGCTAGAAGCTAAAACCTTTTTCTGCATTGAAATAGCAAAACACATGTGAATGCAACATTTATGTATTTCTTTACCTTATATGTATATGCTATGATGTACTTCAATAATGTTTTCATCATGATGAATTTAAGACTTAATATGTATTCTGCTGTGGGAAGTTAAAGCACAGTATCTGCAGAAAAGAGTTTCTGAGATATTTGAATAAACACGTTTTGGATTCCATACTAATGATAGGGAAACGTTGATATGGATGAATGATCGGGAAAAGTCGGACGATTTTTTCGTACTTTATTTTCAGTGGAAACCAAATAATAAAATTTGTACAATAAAGCTAAAATACAATAACATAAAAAACACTAGTAGTGGCTAGTGCTTCAGTAGTGGTTACTTCAAGGTTTAAAACGCACTAATAGTGGCCAAAGTGAAATATATTTTAAAACTGTGGGTCTACAATATTAATTGCCTCTCTTGAAATTCAGTAAGCGTATTATAGCCCAACTCTTTCTAAGTCGTCCAAATTTCTAAAAATGCCAGAATATGTTAAATTATTATTCATTTTCTCTCAAATCTCAAATTTGATCCAGTAGTGGCCACTCTAAAATCTGAAAGTTTCAGTAGTGGCCGTCTGACATTCTCTGATCGGAAGAATTTACATCACTCACTTTAAAATTCAAATAACTGATGAATAAAATTGATTCAATATGATAGTTACATTAAGTGCCAACAAAAAATCCCATTATTATTGTTCATTTCTTTCTTCAAAGTATATAAATAAACTTGAAGTTGCTCCCATTGAAGCAATGGCGACTACTGGTGTTTTACCTTAAATGACAAATATGCAAAAAAAATAAATAAATAAAAATAAATAAATAAATAAATAAATACATAAATAAAAATAAAATAAAATATGTAGATATTGAGTTTACTTTCATATGGCAGTATTTACTTCCACATTTAAAAACTCTTTCAAGTAACTTATGATCACTAAATGCTGGGTTTACTGTTTTTTTGTATTAACAAGACTTCAACTGCATGTTGAAATGAATAAAATGTAGACTAGTTATTATACTCACGTATGCAATTCCTATATTATCGCTAGAAATTATATGAGCATCACTAGGAGAAAAGGCACAACAAATAGCATCAGAACAGTGTTCTTCAAAACTTAATGCAGATTTATCTTGTGTATGGTTGTTTACAAAAGGGACAGGAATAGAAGATCTCTTTCTCTTTGGTTTCATATCTGAAAATAATAAAAATAAAACAACAGTTAAAAGACACTGAAGTTGCCTACACTGAATGTATGAATGCATGAGTTAATTATATTTATCTTTCATTTTCTTTTTGCGGATAAAGCATTACTTTCACAGGATGGTTTTGAGTCCATATAACATTCAACCTACAATACAACCCTAAAATGGATCTAGGGCGCCGTCATTAGAGTCATGACCCTTATCTTAACATGCCAAAATAATTTATAACTTTTGGGAATTTCCATTCCCAGAATTAATTGGGGGAGAGCCCCCAGATTTCAAACGTTACACACTTGACCCCTCTTCTGACAGGTGTACTCATACCGCTTTAATAATGATCATCATTCTAATAAGTAAGAAAATCATTTTAATAAGTAACGATTCTTTCCTTACAAACCAAGTAGGATTCAATATAATCTATTTGCACATAATGTCATGATAAATAAAATATAGCAAAAAATGTTATTGTTTTCAGTTAGTGCACATATATTAGAGGTGCAATAATGATGCCAATCAATCGTTCAAAATGAAAACATTGATGGTTTATATACATTGACCAAAAAAAATTCTAAATACATATATTTATACATAGTGAACTGTAGCAAATATTATTTTGAAGAACTGAACTCAAAGGATGTATTTATGAATTTATAATTAAGATTTTGGGGCTGTTAAACTCAAAGCTAATTCAATGATAATAATAATAATATTATTATTAAACTCAACATTCATTTAATTATTAATGATTCTTTAAAAATATCTTATTTTCAACTTAAGTAACACGAAGGAATCAGCAACTGATGCATATGTTTGAAATACTAAGCAATAAAACATCAAAACAAGTTAAAAGGAAAAATTCCTTAACATTTTATTTTCCTTCCGCATAATAAAAAAAAAAAAAAAAAAAAAAAAAAAAAAAACTAACAAAAAAAATTCAGTGACTTTAATTAGTAGAAGTGAAAATTAGAAATTGTTAAGATTTTCCAACTTGTTAACATAAAAAAAAAATAAATAAATAAAATCATAAGAATAAATAGGAGTTCTAAGTTCTATGCTCTTGTAGATTACTTCCCACTGAATTACAAAAAGGGTTGTAAAATTATATTTAAAACACAAAACATATTCAAAGGACATAAAATAATTCATCAACTTGAAATACTTGGTACATGCATTAAGTACAATAATATTAATATTTCAACAATTTAAATCAACCCACCTAACAGGAAAGGAAATTATAAGTAGGGCAACCTATAATAATGATGAATGTACAAGTTACACTTAGATCCAGAAAAAGAGGTAGCTAACTTTTCCTCGATTTAAGTCTACTCCTTTAGACAACAAATTATAGAAATATCAAACAAGATAGATGTTGCGGCCAAGGGTTAATGGTGTTGTTTTGTTGCTTTTAACATAACGATTTTCAAAAACATAATTATCACAAATTTGGTGTTTTGATAGTTTTGGTTTAACTATGAAACTTCCACATGAAAAAGCATGGAAAGCAAAATTATTAATGCAATACATATAGTTACATTTCAAAAAAAAAAAAAAAAAAGATTTGAAACTATTATTATCTGTTGTCTCTACATAGTACAAAATGAAGTCTCCAAAAAGCGTCTGTTTGTTTAAACACGCAAAACTCGAGAATTACCCGGTCGATTTCGCTGAAATTTTTACAGTATCTTTCTTTCAGCACCGGGAAGGTTTTCAGACCAGTTGGAAAAAATTTGATGAGTATAGTTCTTTTTTTATTCTGATTTATGCCCGATTTTCATATAAACTCCCAAATATGGGGTGAAAAATTACTTGCACATATTAACATCGCATATCATCGGAAAGGGTAGAATTTCCCACGTTATACGCAATTTGTTTCAACGTTCTAACTTCATTACGGCAAGAGTTATTTGCGTTTATATTTCGAATAGTCTTAGGCTTAGCTGAAATTTAGGCACTACTTTCTTCATTAAATCTATCAATACAAAGTGAAAGAATTGTCTCACAGTTTTCGTTTTGACACCACCGGAAAAAGCAACATTTTTTACTCCAGATCTATCTCGACCTCTGGTTGAAAAATTAAGCTTTTATCTCTAAAGGAAAAAAGTTACAAGTGTTGAGATTTTAAGTTGTTTCCGACGTTTTCTCATGTAAATGAGGGGGACGAATCAGCGATGACGTTTTCTTGCCGATTCGTCAATGTGACGTCACACACGTTTTGCTGCAGCATCAAGGGCGCCCATACAGGGGGGCAAGGGGGGCTCAAGCCCCCTTAGAAATGAGAACTTTCTTGCTTTTAGTACTTTTTTCTTTTCAAAAATGTAAAAACATTTCTTCTCCAGCCATTAATGAATAAGTTATTAAAAATGTCAAATTTTAATGACTCGAAACTGTCCTGAAGTGTGCTTCCACGGGGAAAATATCCTGCTAAACCATGGTTAAAATACCTGAGCCCCCCCCTTACAATTTTTGCATATGGGCGCCCATGTGCAGCATTATCATTTCTTTTCTTATAAAAGCTTGTTTCTTAAGTTAAAATGGCGAGTTGACCATTTAAGTAACATGTTTGTGCATGAAGTTCATATTGAACATGATTTTAACATTTGAATTTACAAATAAAACTAAATGCGTTTAAATTTCTGCCCTGTTTCATTTTTCCACTGCGTAAATCTCAACAACCAGGCTTTTTAAACCAAGTTCGAGAAATCTCATCTGCATTCAAGTTGTTAACCATTTTATTTTCGCATTTCCACGGTTACGCTTTTTGAATCTATTGTTTCTTTCCATCTTTCTCATTTTATATTTTCTTGAACTTGTTTTATTTGTGTTTCTATGGTTACGCTTTTTAAATCCATCTTTCTCATTTTAATTCCTTAAAAGTATTTTAATATCTGTCGTCACTGTTTAGAAGGGAAATTTTGCATGATTTTTTTTTTTTTTTTTATTTAAACCTGATTGTTGAATGTAGGTCATTTGACACAACTTTTATTTTCAAGGTAGACCGGGCAAAGCCGGGTAACCCAGCTAGTTTAAGCATAAAAGAAAAAGCACATTAATAGCAAATAGATTTTTTCTTAATTTAAATTCTTAGAAAAAATTTTAAGTTTAGAGCAGTACTTATCTTTATCTTCACTCACATTATCAAAACAACTCACTTAACAACTCAGAAGTATTGATTTCGAAGACTTTAACTGTTCTGTCTGATGAAGCCGTTGCCAATTTGTCTCCCTTGGAATTGAAAGAACAATAATTTATGACATCCTTGTGTCCGGATAAAGTTTGCACTTCTTCCCCTGTTGAACTTAAATAAATCTGAAAATCAAACACAATTATGTAATACAAGAAAGACGGATAAAAAAATAATTTTATGAATATTTTATGTAATGACTGTCAAAAATAATGGGCTCAAGCTTAGTCTGTACTATTAGCACTGAGAATGGTCAGGAAAACTCAAGATATTTTGGTGGGAAAAAGTTTTTTGGTTTCTCTGAAAATGTTGATTTCCACCAGGAAAAATTGAAAATGTTGAACTTTCTAGCACAAAATAATGTATTCAGAAATTTATAGTAGAGTTGAACCTCCATTTATAGAAACTTTTCTAAAAATTAAACTTTTAGCAAACTTCGTGTTCATTATAGTAACAGTCACTACAAATCCCACATGTCAGTTGAGGTTAAATTTATGAATTTTAGAGCAAAACAATCAAGATGCTTTCATTTTTATGTTTCAACTTGCCCTGTAAAACAAATTTCTAGCCGTAAAATTGACAACATATATACTATTACAAATAAAAACAATTAAAATGAGTTAAAAAATAGTTTTTATTTATACTAGTATGTACGTTGTCACAATTTCACACATTTCATTGTACAAAGTTTCCTACAGCTTTTTTTTACAAAATTTCTAGCTAATTCTTTTTATTTTAGTGATAGATGTTTTTTCATTCCTATAACTACTAAGCTTCAGTAAAAATCTAAAAATTTCCAAGCCATTGAAAAATGAAATGCAAGAGGCATTTGAAGCAATATGTCCTGAACTTCAGTTTGCAAAAATATTCCTGATGAAGTTTTTAGTGGACTGAATAAATGCAAACATTTTTTTGAGCAATCACGATTGCTTATTGTTCTCATTTGACCGTCCTTGATGTTAAGGTTCCTTTTTCAGCTTGCACCAGGGACCTCTGCAGCACCACCGCCCGCCGTCCTCCAGGCGCGGCTGTCCCTGGTCCTGAGCTATCTGCTTCTCCCATAGTCTAATAATAAGAGTAGACCGAGCTTTCTCATTCTTGCTGATGAAGAAAATTGGTTCATAGATGTATCATGTGACTAGTGGAAGGGCTTGGCGAAGACTTTGGCAGCATGGTTGCTAGATGGCAGCATTATCTACAGTTTGGCACTCGACATGTATTTTAAGACAATGTGTTTTCATTAAAAGAAAACTTCCAGGTGCAGAGATTGAACTGTTTTTCTTTTAGTTATGCATTATTTTGACATTAGTAATAGTTTTTGATCAGTTTTCGGTAACTTTTATTTCATTTGGAGCTGTCAGCGTTGGCGTGAACGAAATGGCGTAAACGTTTTGCGTTAACGCAAAAATGTACTAATCGGTATCTTAAATTGAAACTGTAGGTAAAAATCTTTCCGTTTGCTGATTCCTCTTGGTCGCTTGCATCTTTTATTGCTTAGAGAGTTATTGAAATTGACTAAAGAAAATGCACAATACTATCTAAACGAAAAACTCACTACATTAACAAAATATTTACAACTTAGAATAACAAATTTACA
This sequence comes from Uloborus diversus, assembly GCF_026930045.1. Lineage (NCBI taxonomy): Eukaryota > Metazoa > Arthropoda > Arachnida > Araneae > Uloboridae > Uloborus > Uloborus diversus. The sequence goes on from NC_072739.1 coordinate 11,323,479, forward strand.
AATCGGACTCCATAAAAGATCATTCTTCCGTGTTCCATCAATTCTATTTATTTTATTTCGCGCTGGCGAAGATCGTCTGCTACGATTAACGCCCGCTGTTGCTAGGATATCCACCAGTCACATGGTTTGGTTTATGAGCAGCAAAAGGGTTGCCATAGCTCGGTCTACTCTTATTATTAGTCTATGGCTTCTCCTGGTCGGAGGCGTCCATGTCCTACACACACACACGCACACTCACACACATACAAACACACGACTTCACACACTCCTACACACACACATACACACACTCATGCCTGCACACAGACACAAACACACATGCCTACATACACACACACAAACACACATGCCTACATACACACACACAAATGCCTACACGCACACATGCATACACAACACTCACACACACATGCACCCACACACCAGCGCCTACACAAACACACACGCGCATACACACGCTCATGATTGCGAAAAACATAATTTGAATTCAAGATGCCAAAAATTCAAATAATATATATATATATATATATATATATATATATATATATATATATATATTGGATAATATTTAGAACGACTGCTGAAGATGAGAACTCTCAACTTTTGAGGTTGGTCTCTTCTATCACTCATCAGATTGATAGGGAAATACCAGTTTTTAGGCTTTTTTTTTTTTTGGTAATATATGAAAATTTCATGTAAAGGCATAATAGAAGTGGTCATTAAAAAAACACATTTAAGCAACTTTTCATTTTTACAAATTTAATGAAAAACTATTGTAACTGTTAGATTTTTAATTTAAACTTTCACAAAAAGTGAAAGAATCACTTAATTTGAAAAAAAAGAAAAAAAAAATCATTAAAAATACGTTTTTGCATCATGCAGAATCATTCCTTTTTCGATGTAACCATTGCATCACGTTGTGATGTCATTTGTGCGATCGGTTGCGATAACTCAGTCAAATGAATGAACTTTTGGGTGAACCGAGTCACGAGTTCATTGTATCTTATAACCGTGAGAGTTTTTTTTTTTTGATTGAGTTACTTTTTGATTGGTAACATATCTTTAACTTTCTTGCATTGACAACACATCTTGTGTTTTGCATATTCTTAATTTGAAAGCCATGTGAAGACTTGAAATACTTCGAGCGATCTTTTTCTCTCTCACCTCACATAGCCGCAATGTATTGCACGTAGTAATTTATCGTGATTTCGTGATGTCTGCCAGTGCTCTTTACTCCTGGCAGGGCGTTATACAACGTGATGTCAATTTTAAAGTTATAAAACGCCTTTAGGCCTATTTTTGTGTATTACGGTAATGCCATATATTCCTTGGAATCAGCATGTTCGTAAACTTAATGTTTCGTGGCATAATAGCGGCTAATATTTGTTTATTTTTCTAAATGTTTTTTTAAATATCAATAAAGATGTTGTTCGTCAACTTCAGAAATCTTTTGAAGATAATAAATACAAATTTTCCTTGAGGAAAAATGCTTCACGTGTTTTTCTTTTTCTACAACTTCAGGCTGTGGACATTTTTTTTTGCAAGTTCACTTCTACTAGCGGTGTAGTATGTCTAATTTCACTACGTATAATGCTCACAGTAACAATTATTACCTCCTCACCCCCTTTTATTTTCATCTTTTTAGATTATATATTTTCTTGCAAACATATAAAATTTAAATTTAATAATATTAAAATCAGAAAAACAAATAAATAAAACAAAAAGTAACAAATTGAAGCATAATCATTAAATAAATATGATTAAGCAAGAAAAGAGGGGGGGGGGGGAAATAAAAAACTTAAAATTCAAATACAATACCACAGCATCTGGTCTTTCTCCGACACAAACAATCAAAGAGCTATCGTTATTGAATACTGCATGTTTCATGCCATCTAGATTATGCTTTGAGATACAATTGTATGAATGTGCCTGATTTTCTTCTTGATTACTAAACACAAAAAAATTGGAAATAATAAAATGAAAATTCCAAAAAGAAAAATATAGAACAGAGGATGAAATTTAGCAAGATAAAAATATAACTCCTGTTGTATCTCATGTTTGGCCACCTAACACAATTCAAAAATTATTTAAGTGAATTACTCTATTTAAACTTGCAAAACTATACAGTGAAACCTGTGTATAATGATACTGTCTATAACAATAAACCTGTCGATAAGGATATTTTCCTTGGTCCCAGAAAAATGTCAGCATGAATAATCGAACCGTCTATAACAATACTTTTTTAGGTCCCAACAGTATCGTTGTAGACAGGTTTTACTGTATTACCAATTTTTAATTTATTTTCAATGCAAAGTCAATTAAATATTAAATCTACATAAAAATAAATGCTTAATTAAATGAATAAAGATTCAGGGTTGAGTTTTGGGTGCAATTTATTTACATACACATAAGATATTTTTTATGGAATTCAAAATTAATCATCAAATAAATCTTTTTATATCAACTTAATAGCTGCTTGCAGGAGACTAAGCTTGTAGCTACCGAAAATTTTAAGCGGCTACCAAAGTTTCTTGCATTAGTAGCCATTGGCTACCAAAGCAAAATCCCAGTCTACAGCATTATGGTGTACCCCCCCCCCCCACACACACACAGTCACAAATTTCAAGGAGGGAATTTTATTTCAGTGGAAATCCTGCCACCACATAGAGTCGACAAAAATTTCAAAGTACAAAGGCTAATGGAGGACCCCCAAAAGTTATTTTGAACCCCTTCTGTAGGCACAGGCGGAAATTTTGCCACTATGTATGTGGCACAAGTGGTTATTTCCTTCTCCTTAGAGAGGTTTGAAAGGGTAAAGGTATGGACAAAGGGTTAAGTTATATCCTTATGACTAAGCAAGTACCGTATATACTTGCATATAGGTCGATCTCGCATATAAGTCGACCCCCTCTTTTTCAGAGAAAAAATCCAGAAAAAATCTAAAACCCGCGTATAAGTCGACCCCCATACTTTCCAAAAACATCGTGAATTATTTTCAAAGAAATTTCAAAATAATGAACACATTTATTTACAAATAAAATAGGAATTAAATAGGAAAACATTCCTAAAAGCCTTCAAACTCGGATTCCGAGTCGGACGCAAAAAAAAGTTCATTAAAGTCCGCTTCCGTCATCACCGCGTCATCGTATACATCGGCGGCTGCGGAATCGTCAATGATATCAGAGTTTGAATCGCTGTCGGCACTAAGAAAACAGGAGACAGAAGTGCGCACGTGCCATGGGCCACGCACGTGCTTTGAAAAGATATGATTAAGCAAGTATGTTGCCACTCTTAAAACAAAAAGTATAGCAGTTAATTATTTGAATGGCGTGACAGTTGACGATAAATATTTTCATACGTTTCACGATATTTGTTAATTGCTGATTTGATCCTTAATAAAGAGGAATAAAATGATCTTTATTTATGTGTATTATTTAGGTTTTTTTTAGTTATTATTTTTGTATAAGTTTACTTTTTCACACGATCAACTTATCAGCAACTCCCTGTAACCGTACATCGGCATTTCTCGTAGCTTTCCAGCTCTCGTTGATCGGAAATTTTTTTCAGGAAAATTTGACCCGCGTATAAGTCGACCCCCCTTCCTTTGATCTCATTTTTTGGACAAAATTTCTCGACTTATACGCGAGTATATAAGGTTGGGGATAATGGGGCAAAGAGAAAAGGTGAAATATTTACTCTGCTTTTAGCTCCACCACTCTGACATTATTTTAACTATGCAGTACCATATGTAGTCTATTCCAGTCAGGAAAAAAATACCACAAAAGATTAGAGCATTTGGTAATATAGGCAGTTTTAAAAAATTGATACTCATATTGTAATAGTTTGTTGTCAGTCAAAAATTATTTTTGTAACTATAAAATGATAAAGTTTTTGTTATTATCATTTGAAATATAATTGAAACCTCCTAATATTCAATGCAGTATTAATTTAGTTTATGTCAAGCTTATTTGAATTTTAAATAAATTGTACAATAAGTCAAGTACATGCGGGGCAAAGTGAAATAGTGTGTTTCATTTAATCACTCAATCATTTTATATAAATCACTTACGCTTTCATTTTTTAATTAATTTATTTACATTCCTTCACTTAGTTATTCACTTATTTTCTTATTCATTCATTATTTTACTCGCTCATTTATTCTTCTTCATGTATTGATTGATTTATTCATTTAATTACTTGTTTATTGTTTCATTATCTTTTTTATTTATTAATTCAACCTTCTGTGTACTGATTCTTTTGATCAAAAACATGTTTTATAATCGAATAGAAAATATTTCATTAGAAAAATATTTTATTTTTCACTTTGCCCATGAAAAAAAAAGTGAAAAATTTCTACTTTTTTTTTTGAAGACTCAAATTGGCGGCCAAAAATTAAAAATACTGGTTTCAACACAAGTTTTATTATAAAATACAACGTTCTTTCTTTGTGTACTGTAATTTTCAAAACAAATTTCCGATTTGTTCATTTTTAAAAAACTCACGTCATCTTAACCATTTCACTTTGCCCACATTTCTGTACTTAAGAAAGAAAAAAGAAATAAATATACAAAGTAAAGTTTTATTTTAAAGCAAAACTTAAGCAAAGAATTTAACTAGAGCACATATAAAAATTTAAATATTTACATACCACCATTTAAAGAAAGCTTTATTATTGAACTTTGAAACAATTTTGTTTGCCCTTTCATAAACAACGGAAGTCGGGGGCTCAAAAAGTGCCAGCTGAAGTACACAACTGTCTTTGTTCTGATGAATCAAATTTGAAATTTTCTTCACAAATTTTTCAAATGCTTTCAGTTCTTCTTGCTAAAAAATTTTGATTTTGCTTTAATACATAAAGTTTAAATGCAATTAAGCAAAATATACAAAGAATCTGGATAAATGTTAAGATATGAAATTTATAACACTGAAAAGATGTGCTGGGAAGAGTTTCAGATCCAATTAAATATAAAGTTCTCCAATTAGTAGGGCAGACTGGGTACACCTGACCTCCTTTTTTACTGGAGTTAATAATTTTTATTGATTCAATGGAATTAAACAATCTCACACACTGCATATTTAAAAGTTTTTATCCTGCCAAAATGCTCAACCATATACGAAATTAATACATTATTAAAATAAGTATTTTAAAGAAAAAACAAAAGTTGGTGAGAGCATCAGGTCTCCTTTGTACAAGGAGATTTGATTCTGGGGGGCAAAGTGTCCTTATAAGTATTTCAAATACAAATCAAATACTTACTCATAAAAAAAAAAAAAAAAAAAAATTGATCATGTCAAATTAAAAAATGAGCCTTTCTCAAGTATACAGCGAAAACTAAGGAATAAATATTAAAAAGACATTTAAATGTTAAATTATATTCTATTAGTGGCAAACAATTTTAACTTCATAAACTATAAAAATATTTCAAAATTGATACCAGCAAGCAGTTGAAATTAGTGGTTCGAATGAAAAGGAAAAAAAATTAAGTTTTTGAATTGAAAGAATGATGTTGGGAAATTAAAGCATCCAGTAAGCTTAGTAGTACATTTAATAGTTGGTGAGGGCATTTTTAAAAATAATGCGGTAACACTTCTCCCAAGTCAGCTTTTTTAAGCTTTTGTTATTAATAAACTTTAGCTGTAGGTGATATTTTGTAAAGCAACATATATTTTTTTTGAACATTAAGTTGAATAAATAGCATATACTTAAATGTTCATTCACAATAAAGGATATTTGATCCCGGATCAAGTCTACTTGGTTGGTTCGAAAGGATCAAGTATCCCAAAGTATACTTTTCAAACACATTTCAAAATTATAGCAAAAGAAGCCAAAAATTGGTGATTTAAACACTTGTAACATTCAGTAAGTTACCGCCCTATAGCCAGTTCAAATCTTCTGCCTGAAAGCGATCTGTTTGTTCTACAATCCAAAAAAAAAAAAAAAAAAAAATCTCAACTCTGAAAACTGACAATGACACACATAACCTCAAAAGTATGTACAAAGAGCATTTAACACTTGGGGATGCAAACCTATCATGGCTGCTAGGAAACTTCGCCTCTACTAAAATTTTGTATAGTGGCAGTTTCAAGATTTGAGAAGGTGAACATGTCTCCTGAGGGATCAAGTATCCCCATACTAATATTGCATTTGCACTCTACATTTAAAATTTCACACAAATTCAGGGTTCGAAAATATCACGATACTTTGATATATATCGGATATTTTGATATATATATTCGACATTTTCAATCAGCAAACTCAAGTCTTCAAAATAATAAATGCATCTTCAAAACACTCTTTATTTTCTTATATTGTTATTACAATATAAGAAAATAAAGACTGAAGAATAGACTTAAAATTGAGGTTTCTTTTATTGTTTATATCTAACATTTCATTTCACATTTTAATCAATTTTAATGGAATTAATTTAGCATTAGCTCTTTTACTCATTTTTCTTCTGTTAGCTAGTTTTAGAGTTACATAATTCAGAAATAAAAAATATGTATTAGTTGGTGCACAGTCATAAGACTTTTTTTTTTTTTTTTCTGACAAGCGTTTAATATTAAACTAGGCACTTTCAATCAGAATTAAAATTGTTACATTACTAATAATTGTATGAACATAAAATAAAATTACTTTGTTATATTAAAGATGTATTAATACATCATAAAAATATAGTACATAACGTTTTGGCTATTTATTTTTAAAAATAAATGAACAATATTACTATGATTAAAATAATTTTTATATTGAAAATACTGTGGTTGAAAAAATAAATATTGAAAATATTAAAATATCATGATATTTTCAAAATAAATATCGGATATATATTGTGATATATATTGGCAAACCCTGCACAAATCTAATAAAGAAGTAAGTATCCATGTTATATTAGAGATGAATCAAGCATTGAAATTTAGTTAAATTAATAAATACAAATGTGACGACTAGCAACAGGCTCTGAGCCCAGCTAGGTTGGTCCTAGTCAGTTTATAAATCCCCAATGAAGATCAATGGCCCTCTTAAAGTTATTCACCCCATAGCTCATTACCCGCCTCTTCCTGTAAGCTGTTCCAAGTAACCACGACCCTAACTTACAGGTAAGGTAATCATCTGTAACTCTGATTTATAGATAAGGTGTGTGTATTGTGCAATTGAATTGAACTTGGGGATGATTTTTGTACATATTTGTATATGATTAAAAAAAAGATTTAAATGGCAGTCGTTTTGAATTAACTAGTGAGACTTTTTATCAGTTAGAAAAAGAGAGAAAGGTCTGAAAATGAGCGAGTAAAAGATTGGATAAAACACACCTTATGAAATTTGTGTTGGATTTCAATGATGTAGATTCAACAGTGAATTGATAATGATGAAGATGCTCACAAATCAGTCTAAATACTTTTTTTTCCTTGATTATTTTTACTCAATTCAACTTGTTGCTGGGAATGAAAATCAATAAGAGACAGAAATGACAATTTTTTTTTTTTTTTTTTTTTGCTCATGGTGAAATTACAACTGAATCGATCAATTGCTTACTATGATAAATATAAATAAAACAAAAATTTAATTCAAAAACTATTGACAATATTTTGACAACACACTTCAAAATTATTTGGATGCTTCACTTGCCAAATCAAGGCCCCTATAACTAGGGAGCCGACGCATCCGCCATTTTGGATCAAAGTGACCGTCTGCTCTTAAGCAATTGCCATAGGGTGAATTATTAAAAGACGCAAGAAAGAATATTAAGATCGCAAAAATAACAGAATGTGCCGCAGTGTACTGTGCTAATAGTTCATTGAAAGGATTTTGTTTCTTTAAATTTCAAAATTAATAACGCAAGATAAAAATCAATTTCATTGAAGATTTGCTGGAAATCCGAAGCTAAAACTCGGCAGTGCGAAAGCAGTAAACATTGTTATGTAAATTCTCGGTGCTATATTTTTTACTGCTATGGAGTAATTTAGTTTGAAGAAATATGCTTTTTTTTATACAACTGTTATTTTTAAATCAGTTGATAAATTAATTGCTAAGATCCAAAAATGCAATGCTGCCAAAAATAGGACTAATTCACTTTATTGGAAATTCAAGTATATAGTATTAGCATATAAAAATATATAGTTACACTAATACTACTAAGAGCATTAATAATGTAAAATAATACTAGTTTCATAATTAATTAGCAAGTTAATTAATCATACAAATAACCAAATAATAATAATATATGTAATATTTTACCAATTGAAATGTTTTCGATTTCTTGATATTTTGTTGGTTTGTTTATTTTTTAAAAATATGACACTCTGTTGTTCTAATGTCAATTTGGGACAAAAACGAATGCATTACGCTAACATAAAATGAAGCTGAAAGGAAGTGAAAACACATCTAGTGTGGTAATATTTCTCCGACTTTTGATCCAAAATGGCGGACAATTCGGCCTGGTATATGTAGGGGCTCTAGCCAAATCGACTAACTCCATAAAACAAAAAAGTCGAGAAAAGTGATAAAGAAGATGGTGTCAACCATAGTAGTATATAGGTCCTCGTGTTACATTTTCTGCCATCACAGGATCAAAAATGTACTGAACCAAAACTTTAAATATATATTCACATGCTGAGCATTGATAAAGCACTATTAAAGCAGAAATGAGGATTTTTTTAAAGAGAGGAGTTAATCGATTTAGCGATTGAGGCATCCATTTATGGAAATTTTTACACTAAGAAGACAGACTTTATAGACTGGGGGGAAAAAAAGTCAACTAAATTTATGGGGTAAAACAAAACTTAAGACTTACATTCTGAAAGCAGAAGCTATATGCTATGTAGTCCCACGACAAATCCTTTGGATCTAAATGCAATTTCGTCTCGATGAATTGAAAGTCTAAATATAAAGTTTCCAACTTTTCATATTCTAGTGCATGATACATGTGATATCCAATATGATAGTGAATATAACCATCCTGTGGCAGCAAGCTAAAATTGTATTCACCATTATCTTGCTTGCAGAGATTCATATAACTGTTAACTAATTTCTTATGGTATTCCTAAAAGAAAATTTAAGATTTCAAAACATTTCAGCAAACCTTTTGATAAATATTTCAGACACATCCAAACACAGTCGGAAAAAGTAAAACACTGAATTTCTTTTTATTTCTCGCAGCCAAAACTAAAACCAATAAATTAAAAGTTAAGGAATTAAGTTTTGTGGTTTTTAATGTCTATACTTTGCTTTTAAAAAATATTAATAATTTATGTATCAGGGTTTGAAATAGAGCGCAGGATTGCGCGAAACATGCACAAAATCGGTAAACCCAATTCAAGTTACATCGACGAATTCCGATTCGCCGCCATCAACGAATTCCGATCTGCCGACAATAACGAATTCCAACCCACTGATATCAACTGATTCTGATCTGCTGGCATCAACTGATTCCAATCCACCGGTCGAAATGAGATCCGAAAGCTGCTGGAAACAACAGTCCATTTTCAATAGGTACAGGCAATTTTTTACTTTAATTTTTTGATCGTAAGAAAAAGTCTTTGTGCAGTAGAAATATTATTCTAATCAATGGGGACCGAACTCCATTCGGATAATTAGATCCAGAAAATGGTCTATTTAAAATAATTTAGTGTGTGTTTATTTTTAGCTGTAAAATATTTTATTAAAAATGAAATAATAAAATAAAATCGCAAAATTACTGAATAATTATTTGAAAATAGGATTGATATTACACTAAAAAATTATAATTTAAAAATGAATAAATATAAAAGTAAAATAAAAATGAATAAATAGAAAAATAAAATAAAAATGAATTATTAAAAAATTCTAAACAAATTTTCAGTATTTATAAAAGTTCTCCCCAAATTCAAAAAATCCCCCCTGGAATATGAAGTAAAGGGGAAAATTCCCCCCTAGAAATAGAACCCTATTTCAAACCCTGTATGTATGATAAAGAACTTTTAAGAAATTGAAAAACTTTTTAAACCAAAGTTGTTCAATAAACGTGTAAAAGAAAGGGATGATCCTCTGATAAATGGACCATTAAAAAGAAAGACATTGTTCATGACTAGCTCTTAGGGAAGTTATATGGCCATTTAATAGATGGCTGTTTAGCAGTGTAAGAGTCATTAAGAAAAAGGGTTTTAGTGTATACACAATATTTCAAACTTTACTTTACATGTATAGAAGACTCCTCACAGGACTTTTAAGATAAATATTAAGAAAGGTGAAGACTCACAGATTCATCCGGATGATCTTCTTTCAAAATTTCTAAGTACAGGTCATGAATGCAATAACCATAGCTATCATCAAATGAGTCCTTTTCAATCTGTACTAATGATTTGCTATGAAGATTGTGCAAAATATCTTCCACTTCGAATGAGTCCATTCCCCACATAACTTCAAATACCTTAAATATAAGAAAAATTATAAATTTTTCTCTAATAGCAAACATTTGAAGGTTGTAAACTAAGTGATGGCAACATAAATCAATTTTTAATGAACTTACAAGTGCAATTGCATTAAAGTTCTCTTATGTAACCACAAGTGCTGAAAAGCGGTTAAGGACAACTTGCAAGTTGTTGATTGTTGATATCAGTGGTGAAAAACCCTACTATGTGCAGCACAGATAACAGAACAATCCTTAAGAATAATTCCTGGACAATTCATCCACGGTCTTATCAAAGCTAGACGATGTAGAAATTTTTACTTCGTGATGCACCCCCAACCTTACATTACTCTGTTACTATACATCACAACTTTTATTTATTTTTAAAGTTTTAATTAAACTTGCTTGTTAAGACTTTGCAAAATATTTTCAAGATCTAAAAATTAGATATTATGCTAGTAGGTACTTACAAATTCTAGCACCAGCAAGAAATTATCACCCCCCCCCCCAAACAGCTTTAAAAGCGGGGCTAAGTAGGAATAAATATTGCAGATAGATCTTAGAGGGTAGACATGTGTTGCAATTTCGTAGTCTCATTTTGACCCAAACAGAAGGCTTTACTCTAGGGCCGGATTTAGGGGAGGGCAGGCAGGGCTACTGCCCCGGGGCCTCTACAACAAAGGGGCCCCCCACAACAAAATTTCCTAACTTTCACGGGTCAGCAAATTTTACGTTTTTTCTCCCCTATAAATTATAATAATAATATAAAAAATAAATAGCAGTAACTTCAGGATGTATTTACTATTAAAGTGCTGATCGAAAATATCGGATATATACATATATATCAAAATATTCGGATATATATCAAAGTATCGGATATTTTCGAAAATATGATCTTTTCGCACCCTGATTAGGGGCCTCCACACTTCCAAATCCGGCCCTGCTTTACTCCTATACAGAAGTGCATTTTAGCCACAGTTTTTCAGCAATCCTTGATAGTATTCTGTTGTATCTTAGGCACGAAAAACCTTGATTTTGAGCCATGACTACAGATCACCTTTTGAAAGCATACTTTACAGTGATGGAAACAAAACTCTTCACTGTAATGCCATACATCAACTTCTCTTTTAACTATAGTAGAGACTTGATTATCCAGGCTGATTGGGACTGCTAGTGCCTCGTTTGTTGGAAGTATTGGTTGATAGAAGATACTTGAAACTTGGGAGATTTATGATACTCCTATTAAATGTTGAATGCCTGTTGATCTTTTCTTTGGCTACTGGTCTGTTTTAGGAGTCTGCTTGGGGTTCAGTACAACAGACCTCTGGTCGTAGTGCTCGGCTCGGCTGGGCCTCTTTGTCCTATCATTTTATTTCATCGGTTAATAGAAACTTTGTAAAAAAAACTTGTCAGGGTGGCATGTTTTTAAAATGCATTAATAAAAAATACAATAGAATATTTAAAAAAAAAAACGATTTTAATGATATTTTATATATAAAGCAACGTTTGACAGCTATAAAACTAAAATAGGAAGAAAAAAAATTGTAGGAAGTTTTGAACAGTCAACTGATTTTTTTTACAACGTTAAACAAGTTAAATACTGAAAGATGCATTTAAATAACAAAATTTCACAAAAATAAGTTTATTTTCAAACTGAAAATTTGTCATTTTATTAAATTTATGCCTTATACCTTTCTTTGTAAAATTATCGGCTTGGTTAACAGAAACCTTGGTTAATTGAGGTTCTACTGTATATCGTTGCCTCAGAGCAACAGTAAGATATCTAACCCCAGAAATAACATTAAGATACACTGCTCGACATTGAAAATGCCACACCAAGAAGGAGTGGTCAGAAAATGATGAAATTTGGAAAAAAGCCAGAGACAGCAAGGAATAATAAATGATCTTAATTTCAAAATGATAGGCAGAATACAGAGCGAGAACGGCGTCGGCTCAGTAGAATGTAAGACCACTGCGGACAGCGATACACGAAGAAACAGGTCTAGGCATAGAGTCAATAAGGGTGTGGATGGTGTCCAGAAGGATGGCTCTCCATTCCCTTTCAACCATTTGCCATAGTTCATCTTCTGAAAGAGGCAGGGACAGAGTCGGCAAATGCATCTAATCACATCCCACACATGTTCGATTGGTGACAGGTCAGGAGAGCATGGTGGCCAGGGAAGCATCTGTGTGCCTTGGAGAGCAGGTTGGCAGATGCAAGCACTGTGTGGTCGTATGTTATCCTGCTGAAAAATTGCATTAGGTGGCCCTTGAAGGTAAGGGATTGCCACCGGCCACAGCACATTATCCAAGTATTGTTGGGCCGCCATAGTGAGCTGAATACGAACTACTGTCTGACCACGGATTGTATGGAAAGACAAACATCTGTTTTGTAGCCGGAAATGGACGAATCTATTATTTTTTACCGATGTCAGTTTTTGCAGAAGCTGAGTCTCATTGAAATGAGCGGAAAACGCACATCAAAGTTTTACTTTTCCCCCTTATTCACATAGATTCATCTTATCTGGACATTTGAAAATTCCATGCAATCTGTGGTTGGACAGTAGAGGTGATATGGAATTGTACGCAATTGCGCCCCAAACCATTATGCCACATTGTCGTGCGGTGGGACGTTCCACAGTTACTGCCGGATTAGATCTGTCTAGACGTTGACGGCACACACGTATGCGGCGACTATCACTGGATAAACAGAAGCGGGATTCATCTGAGAACACGACATTTCGCCATTCTGTCATTCACGTCGCTCTAGTCCGGCACCATACTAAACGTTGCTGTCTATGTTATGGGGTCAATGGCAGTCTTCTTAGCAGACGCTGTGATTGCAGACCACGTGAGACCAAATGACGGGAAATGGTTCTGGTTGACACGAGAACATTCAGGGTATCTTGCACCTGCTGGAGAATCGAGAAACAAGTGACTTGTGGGTCTAATACAGTTTGTCGGTGGATGCGTCGATCCACGGGTTCTGACGTCACTCTGGCTGCCCCTGCACCCCTCAATCTTGCCACATTTCGTTGTTCCAACCATCTTCGGCACAGCCGATGCACCATGCTCGCATCCATGTGGGTATCAGCTGCGATTTGACGTACGGACCAACCTCCCCTTCTCAGTCCGATCACCATACCCCTCGTAAAATCGTCTATCTGCTGGAAGTGCCTTCGTTGACGGCGGCCTGGCATTCTCTCGTGTTACACGTATCCTCCAAAACGAAAACAAAATTTCTTCGATAATTCTCCAGTTAGAAACAACAACACGAATATTGCCCATTCTGCAAGTTCCTTCCCTTATGTCTTACTTCATGTGCACATGGGCGGATTTATGGGGGGGCAGAGGGGGGCAATGCCCTCCCAGTTTTGGGAGGACTTTATATAGTAACAACACATCTTCCAAATATTAAAAAAAAATTATCATTTTTTTCTTTTTTGAATAGTTCAGAAGGGCATGGGTGGATTTAGAGGGGTGCATAGGGGCAATGTCCCTCAGTTTTGGGAGGACTTTATATAGTAACAACACGTCTTCCAAAATCTTAAAACAAAAAAATCATGCCTTTTTCTTTTTTGAATAGTTTAATGAAAAGCGAATGTCCTTTTCTGACGAGAGAAAAGAAAAGGGGGGAGGGGAGAGCGAACATTAAATAAAAATAGTATAGCTGTCACTGGGGTGTTGAAAATGTGTTGAAATTCACTATTTTGGACTGAAAAACCTTTTGGGCAAGTATATGAATGAAAATATAGGCTAAACGAGCTCTACATTAAGCTGCAACACTTATGATAATTGACGATTATTTCAACAAATTAGAACCTAAAGCAAAGGGGGGAAAACTCCCCCCCCCAATTAGCGCTAACAGAACGATCTACTCGTTATGATTTGTGTCCACATTTCAAGTATATTTATGCATAATATTTATGTTCTTAGTAGATTAATTAGCGTTTTGAAAAATTCTAAAAAACAAAAAACATAGTTTTTTTCCTTCTCTCTTTCTCTTTTTAAGAGAGAAAGAGAGAAAATAAATACTACCGCAAACTGAATAAATTTCAGTTATCTGAGTGTTTTGATTAAATGAATCTTTTTACTTAGAAGGAGAGTACAATTATACTTACTTTATAAATACTGTTTAAAAAGTATGTAAGTCATAAGTATCTAACTCTAATTGAGTCAGACCATGTCATTATTGAAATCTAAATAATTGAGTCATCAAAAGTTTTTGAAAAATTTGCTGAAATTTTATAAAAGTCTATAAAAAGCTAACAAAGATTGGTAAAATCGTAAAAATCCTTTAACCGTAAAAACTAACGAATTTTCGTAAAAATTACAAACAAATCAAGCAAAAATTTGCTGGTAAGAGTGAATTACAAACAGGGCCGAATTTTCCTATAAGGTAAACAAGCTATTGCTTAGGGGCCCTGCTTTGAAGTGAGTCCCTAACTCCCCCCAAAAAATTCATGATTCGTTCCTTAAAAAATGGAAATTTCTTGAAAAAACTAATTTCATTTTTAAGGGCTTGAAAACCTTGAACATTTGGAAAAGTGTGGCTACAAACCTTAAATTTTAAAATTTAGAACAAATGGTAGAGGGGGGAGGAATGCCAAAATATGTCAAATTCAGCTCCTTGCCACATCCTGTATCAAAAATGTAAAAATCATGGTTCTCACGTTTGTAACATATTATTTAAAATAAATTTTTGTGACTCACATGTTTCATATCTTGCTATTAATTCAATCCCAAATGCAAAATTTTGGAAATTCTTTTGGTGTTGCTTGCTTTTATCTTACTTCTGCATATTGTCAATCTGTTTAGCCCAAAAATAAAATTACACTACTTCTATTCCTCTTTGTTTTTTGTCCCACTTGTAACTGAATAGAAGTTGTTGTAATGAGAAATCTATAGTTTTTTTTCTTTTAAATTTAAAATAGCTATTTCTTACAAAGTTAGAACAGGACTGTAAAACTTTACACTCAAGTATTAAAATATCAGAGACAAGTACAAATGAAGTGCGTTAAATAATTTTATTTATTCTAGAGTCCTTGAAAATAATTAGATAAGTCTTTGAAAATCCTAAGCAAAGTGGGCTCCAATTACTTCTACTGCATATTGTTGATCTGTTTAGCCAGGAAAAAAAATATACACTACCTCTATTCCTTTTCGTTTTCTGCACTACTTATAAATAAAAAAAAGTTGCTGCAATGAGAAATCTATAGTTTATTTTTTCTTTCAAGCTTAAAATGGCTGTTTCTTACAAAATTTGAACAATACTGTATAACTGTATAATCTGGTTATCAATTTCTATGTCTATAACAATTAACCTTTATAAGGCTTCAAAATGCAGAATTTTATATCCATTTTACAAAATTTCCTCTGAGGGAGAAACCCCCGGCCCCTTAAAATTGGAGCCCTGTGTCACTCTCTTGATAACAGCTCCCTATCTTTTTAGGTCAATTCAAAAAGAACAGCATGAAAACATGCATTAATGAAAACGACACACAAAAAAGTAAAGCATGGACTTATGCATCACATTAAACAGACAAAAACATGAGAGTGGGGGGGGGGGGGGGGAGCAATAAAAATGTTGCTAAATAAAAAAAAAATCCTGCCCCCCCAGGAACTCAGTCCTAAATCCGCCTATGCATGTGCATCCGAGAGCTGCGCATTTCACATCATTTACATAACTCAGTGATGTACAACTACTCTAAAATTTGCAAAAAACACTCCCTCTTGGTGTTACATTTTCAATGTCGAGCAGTGCATCTTAATGTTGCTCTGAGGCGACGGTATAAACAATTTTGTGCACTCTATACATAGACAACAACATAGACAACTCATCATCTCATATCCGGTTCATGCACGCCATCTCTTCCAGTTTTTGGGTTAAGTTTAATTTATAGCCTTCATCATATAAGAGGCAGTCAAATGAAAAAGAAACAATTAATTACAAGCATGGCATGAAAGTTGGTGATGAAGATGGCCTCTGTAGTAACGCTCATTCAACATTTCACATGCACTAGAAGTGAAGGAGGCATGTGTGCTCATGCCATCCTTACGGAGACCAGGTAAGAGTCACCACAAAGTGACTATAAATCAGAGCATAGCACCCTCTCTCATCTTCAGGTGGAGTATCCAGAGAAGTCTTAGATTGCAGAAGCATTATTTTATATATTCATCCCCTTAAACCGACTTCAAAATTGGTCACACTTTTCGATCACCCTGTAATTTGAATGAATGTACATTTATTATATTAGTACTTTGGAGTAACTAATTTCAAAATTGAATAAGACAATTTTTTCTGGCTTTACATAACTATCTTGCCTGAGCTAAGCAAAATTTTGAGCATTTCAAAAAAATACTGTCTCATGCTACATTAAGAACTTACTTATAACAGTAAACTACTGATTATCCTTGAAATTGGGTGGCACAAGTGCTGCGGATAATGAAAATCTCTACATAGTATAAAATGAAGTCTCCAAAAAGCGTCTGTGTGTTTGAACTCTCAAAACTTGAGAGCTACCCGGACGATTTCGCTGAAATTTTCACAGTTTGTTCCTTTAAGTCCTGAAAAGGTTTGCAGACCAGTTTGAAAAAAATTCGATCTATAGTTCTTTTTTTATTTCAATCTAGGCCCAATTTTCACATACATTCCCGAATATGGAGGTTAAAAATAACTTGCACAAATTAATATTATGTATCGTTAAAAAGAGCAGAATTTTTCGCGTTCTAAACAAGTTCTTTCAATGCTCTTACTTTATTACGGCGGAAGTAATTTGCTTTTTTAGCTCGATTTTTTTAAGGCTTAGTCGAAATTTAGGCACTACTTTCTTCATTAAATCCATCAATAAAAAGTGAAGGAATTGTCCCACAGTTTTCTTATTGACTCCATTGGAAAGAGCTGCTTTTTTTACTCCAGATCTAACTTGACCTAAGGTCGAAAGTTTAACCCTCCATCTCCATTGGAAAAAAAGTTACAAGCGAATTAAAAATGAAGTTCAAAAATCTGTTCCCTATTCAAGTTTTTAACCATTTTATTTAGCGTTTCCATGGTAATGCTTTTTGAATCCATTGTTTATTTCCATCTTTCTCATTTTCAATTCTTAAACTTATTTTATTTTGTGTTTCCATGGTTACGCATTTTAAAACCATCTTTCTCATTTTATTTTAATTTATTAAAAGTATTTTAGTATCTGTCCTCATTGTTTGGCGGGGAAATTTTACATGATGTTTTTTTTATTTCATTTAATCCTGGTTATTGAATATACTTCACTTGACACAATGGTTTTTTTTCAAAATCGACCAGGCAAAGCCGGGCAAAGCAGCTAGTCATGGATAAACTGCAAAAAGCCTAAAATGATAGACACAGACCCTGAAGTGGTTTTTGAGGGGAAAAAGTAGGAAATAAGGAATCAAAAATTTAAAAAGTAGGAAAAAAATCACTTTAAAAAAGTAGGAAAAAATAGGAAGATAAGATTACACATACATCAAGACGACTGACAATCATTAGTATGAAAAATAAACTGGTGGAAACAAAGATATTAATTACAAAAATATGAAAATAAAATCCAAACAAAGAAACACCTTTCAACAATACAGTAATAAAATTTTTAAGTGTGAAAGAATAAAATGCAATATAGCAATTGCAAAAAAAAAAAAAAAAAAAAAAAAAAAAAAAAAAAAAAAAAAAACAATAATAATAATAAAACTACTATTTTGGAGCTATAAAACCATTTTTTTAAAGATTTGTTTTGTCAAAAACGAAAACATTCCTTCGAACATCCATTTATCATTTGAAAATACTAGCACTTTCAGCTCCTGTTGTCGTAAACTATGATACAGAAGCAAAGAGAATATTAAATTAGTTTTAGTTAAAAATAATCAGCAGCTGACATGCATTCTTGCATGTCAGATGTTTGAATTTGAAAAAAAAAAAAGGAAGAGGACTGAAAATGCAGAACTAAAATAAATTAGTTCTTAAATATGGGACATAAAATTTATAATAAAATAATTGAACTAAATAAATAACGAAATAAGTAAACTAAAGGGTTTGTACTATGTTATGTATTTTTAGCATTCACAATACATTTTTGTTTCAGGCACGTCATTTATAGGAGTCAGAAAGGTCAATTTCTCCCCTCCCTGGTTTTGGAAAATTAATGCTTAACTATACAAGTTTGTGTGGTTTTTGTTTATTTTCAGATAAAATTTGCATTCAATATACATCCTTCGCTAGCCACCTCCGGGGGCGGGGGGGGGGGGGGGGGTATCAAAATGATGGGCCAGTTTTAATTTTAATCAAGCAATAAAAACGAATATTATTTTAATGTCTAGTAAGTTACCGCCCTATAGCCAGGGCTAAGGCAGAAATACATGAAATACACCGCCAGCTCAATCAATTCATGCCGAGGACTGCAATTTCGTGCTTATTAGCACTCATCAGCCCGGCATGGGAGTGACTAAGATGGAGGTGGAAAACCTCTTAAGGAAGTGGAATTGACTGAATTTGCGGTGTATTTCATGTATTGTTGGTTTGATGATTTTTACCTCCTTCTTGTTCCAAAATTTTTGTCGAGAAAAAAAAGGAAACAACCATGCATGGTAAACATAACATTTTTATCAAAGACAAAGATCAGTTACTAATGTTTCTCTGTGCATAAAAGGAAAGGCATGTAGTTTCTCTCAATCCTCACCATACAACAAAAATATTAATTCGGAAATTGTTCACGAATTTGAGAGTGAGGGGGGAGCACCTGGCATCAAATGCCTGCATATATCTCTTTCTCCCCCCTACCTTTGATCAGGCGTACTAAGTACAATAACTTACAGTAGATACGCCGCATCGGTATAATTGCGCACCCCGAAAAGAATAAGAGTCAGTCAAAAAAATTTTAAATGTTCAGAAATGCCATATTGCCATAAATACAGCACATAAAAATGATGAGCAACTCCTCGATATTGATGATAAATCAGAGTAGAAAATACCCATTATATATATAAAAAGAAAAAAAATACATATTTGCTTGTGGCTCTATCCCCCAACTTTTAAAAATGTGAAGAAATAAAAACGGAATCTCGCATTTAAATTGATTTCCGATTTTTCTCCAAAAAACGGGAACGTTTGGCCCATCCAGGTTTTGCCGCTTTCTCTCTTTCCTTTTTTTTTTTTTGCAAATACACTCTTTGCAAGGAAAGAAAATGAAATTTTATAAATTTTATAATCATGTTTACGATTTAGAATGAACAATAATCATATTTATGTACGAAAAAAGTTAGTTTCCGCAATTATTTTTGAAGTGGTCCGTTTTTGCGACTTTCTGTTATCTGTGGCTTTTAGTTTGTACTAACATCAATAAAATATGTACAGTGTACAAGTTTTTCATTTTTCGCTTCCTTATCTTCCTTTTAAGGTTTTACATTGCCTTTCTTTTTAAATACATCCCTTTCACTTGTAATCATACAAAAAATTGGGAAATAGGAAATTCGGCTTTTCCCGCACTTCTTGAACAGACGACCGTTTACTTTAATTTTAAAGCCTCTTTTATTGAGGGGCAAATATATAATTGCATCAGAATGTGCCAGTATCTATTTTTTTTAGTTTCGTTAAAACAGTAGGACTGAAGTCGGGGCAATAAAAAGAAAAGTCGATCATGAACGCCGCAACGGCAAAAAAGTCACTTATGAAAATTTAACTTTTAAACACACAATTGCCACGGTGTTCCTTTCAGAAATTAATGTAGTCAGTCAATGAAAAGCTCAGGATATGCTTGCTTCTTTTGCTTTTCAAAATTGAAACATGCAGAAAATTATCGGTGCGGCATTGTAAAAATAAGAATCAGTGCACAATTAGAAATGCTATACTAAAGAAAGAAAAAGTAGGAAAAAAAAAGGAAAAAGTAGGAAAATAAGGAGAGAGCTCTAAAAAGTAGAAAAAATAGGAACTCTTCGGGGTCTGTAGACAGATAAGGAAAAACTTGTCATTCCTTAAAAATTTGGTTGTATTGATGCATAATACTTTTTGCAAACAGTGAAAATAGTACTGTAATTTTTTTTTTTTTTTTGTATTTTTGCACAACAGAACTTAGCATTAAAACAATTGTATGTACAGTTAAAAAAGCACAATAAATAAATTTATAAGCAAATAAAACAAAAATACAACTAAGTTTAAATTTAATTTTTCGAAGAAAAAAGAAAGTCGTCGATACTTCTTTTTGCAGCAAAGATGCATGTTCCTGATTGTTCATTGACACACCAATAATTGAGACTTAACTGTAATTTTTTTATCATTTTAATAAAAGTAAACAAAGATGATTTAAAAAGGAAAACAATTAACAAAAAAATTAAAAAATATATATAACCTTACCTTATTAGGAACAAAGATATCATCAGGAAATATTATGAAGTCCAAAAAATATTTCCACAGTTCTTGAATAGGTTCAAAACTGAATCGGACAATTTCTTTAATATCACTTAAACCATCACCAGATCCATGTCTTTGACGTATTGTTTTTGAAATTCCTTTCTCAAGTTTATTCTTCAAGTTTTCCCAACGTTTGAAGTTGTTACCATGCTCACTCATCATACTCCCTATTAAACTTATAGTCATAGGAGAACCTGGGGGCAAAAAAGATATAACACATTTATGTAAAAAAAGTAAACCTTTGAAAAACAGCATTAAGAGTCATTTTTTTTAAAGCTGGACAAAATGAATGGGAGCCTGATAGTTGACACCTTCGATTTTCCTGAAACTTTCAGAATATGTTGCTAGTATTGTGATAAGACAAAGTGTAGCTTCTTTCTTCTCAAATTTGACTTGTTGGCAATTCAGTGGAGGTCAAAGTTTAAGGACGTGAGAAAAAAGAGCTTAATATATGATTCCTTTGCTTCAAAACCAATGAGTGTACCAAGCCAATTTTTTTTTTGTGGATACTACTTGATACTAGGTACATGCTAGCCGAAATATTTTGGTCGCTCATTCATGGCTTTGAGGGCAAAGGTCAATTGAAAATGCTATTTTTTTTACTTTTTTTGCCTTGTTTAGGCCCGGATATCTGCTAAAGCCGTGAGTAACCCTCGGAAATAAGTATATACCTAACTACTCACCACAGTATAGTACTAAGAAAAACATGAAATATCATGAGTTACTCTTTGCTTTAGTAGTTAAACGGTCTCAAAGTCGATGATTTTTTAAAAATAGCCAAGTTTAGACGTCAATAACTCTGATCGCGACGTATCAGCAACTTTGGGACACAGCTGTAGTTATAGTCCAAGTGGTCTATTTTAAGGTCCAGGTTAGAAACCCATGGCAACTAATAAACTTTTTTAGTTATACGGCCTCAAAGTTGAAAATTTGAGCTATAATTTCATTTTTTTTTTTCAATTACTCTATGATTGGTGAGTTAGTAACTTAGAAAAACATCTGTAATTACATTCAAAGTGATATAGTTTTAGACTCAAGCCAGAAAACTTTGGGATCTAATCATCTTGCTTAATTAAACGGTCTCACAAAAATGATAATTTTAACATAAAGTGTCAAGTTTCAACTAAGCTAATCCACGAAAACAAGACTTTCAGACACAGCTGTAATTGTGCTCCAAGTGATGTAGTTTTAGAATCTGCTTCATACCCATGACACTTTTAAAATTTCAAAAAAATAATATTTTTAATTCGAACTTTTACTTGTTCAATATAGTTACTAGCACGTGTTGAGTTTTCTCCCTTTTCAAAATGTATTTCTGAATTTTTTAAAAGTTTCGTAATTTATTTTATAGATGGCAGCATTAAATTATATGTAAAACCTATAAAACCGGATAGTAGTGGCTGATGTAGCCATTTTAAACAAACAACACTGAACCGAAGCTTTGAAAGGCGGAGCATTCAAAACAAAATCTATCAACAACCAGCTTTTTTTAAATTTTTAGCAGAGAGAATGTTGGCCAGATATTGTGTAAAGGTAAGGTACTGCTTTTTTTATGTTAACCAACTATTTTTTCATTTAAGTAGTTTACAAGTACTAGTGTTCAAATAGTTGTACTATTTTAATGAGACTTAACACGTGGTACAATAGCCGAAACTCAAATCCCACCATTATCTACTCGCAAAATAATGACTGAGAAGCTGTATGAAAAAATATTCTTTGATGAAACTGGATGGGCATTGCCAGTTAGAAAATTTTCAAAATTTAGCGATAAGCAGAAGAATTTTATGCGTCAGCTGTTTTTGGAAGGAGAGAAGACTTCCATAAAAATTACTCCCGAAAAAGCGGCAAAAGAAATGAGAAAAAAGAAATCTAAAGGGAGAAAAACTATTTTCGCCTGATGAGTATCTGACGACTCAACAAATTAGGAGCATGTTCTATCGCATGGCGTCTAAGATGAAAAAAGGAAAACTTGTGGAACATGATCAGACTCTTGAAGACAATGAGCAAGTAAGTTACTATACATAATGCATTCGCATTGAAAATTTAAAAATCTAAGATTTCCTTTTGCTTAATAGAATCGAAATATTTTTTTTTAAATAATTGATTAGATAAATATAAGGAAAACTTATTAGCTGATAATAGCTTTTTTTTATAATGGTAACCTTTAAATTTGAGTGTCTCTATCTTGTTAAACTTAAGTGTACTTTCCCTAGGAAGAAGATAGAAATGAAGTAAGATCAATTCTCCAAGAGATAAGGGCATTGGAGCTATAGGAAAGCCACCTTCATAAGTTTCAAATGTAAATTTTTCTCCATGCAACTCCAAACCTCGGGTCTGCAAGAGCAAATCTGTGCTGTATTTTGAGTTATATGTTGCCTTTTAAGTTTAGTAAAAAAAATATTTATTTACTTTCAATTGTTTATTATTCATGTATGCAAATTTCTACTGTACTTACTTTATTGTGCAATTGAAATCCTATTTATAAAATACAGCATTGACTTATTTTGATTATAAAATCAAGAATGACATTAAGAAATAGGAAAATTGATTGTTTTGCGCGAATGAAGAGTGAAAAAAAAGGTTGTATTTGCAAAAAAAATTAACAAGTCCCATGGGTATATAATCTGGGTCAAAAACTGAATGCTGGGGACTGAAGCTGTAATTACAGCTGTGTCTCAAAATTTTGACTCGTGGATTAGCGTAGTTGAAACTTGACATTTTATGGGTAAATTATCATTTTTGAAACCGTTTCATTAAGCAAGATGATTAAATCTCATGGTTTTCTCACCTGAGTCTAAAACTACATCACTTAGGGTATGATTACAACTGTTTCTCGAAGTTACTAACTCATCAGTCATAGAGTAATTGAAAACAAAATAAGTTGAAATTATAGATCAAATTTTCAACTTTGAGACCGTGTAACTAAAAAAGTTTATTAGTTGCCATGGATTTCTAACCTGGACCTTAAAATAGACCACTTCGACTATAACTACAGCTGTGTCCCAAAGTTGTTGATGCGTCGCGATCAGAGTTATTGACGTCTAAACTTGGCTATTTTTAAAAAATCATCGACTTTGAGACCGTTTAACTGCTAAAGCAAAGAGTAACCCATGCTATTTCATGTTTTTCTTAGTACTATACTGTGGTGAGTAGTTAGGTATATACTTATTTTCGAGGGTTACTCACTGCTTTAGCAGATATCCGGGCCCAAACAGGGCAAAAAAAGTTTAAAAAATAGTATTTTCAATTGACCTTTGCCCTCAAAGCCATGAATGAGCGACCAAAATATTTCGGCTAGCATGTACCTTGTATCAAGTAGTATCCACATAAAAAAAATTGACTTGCTACACCCATTGGTTTTGAAGCAAAGCAATCATATATTAAGCTCGTTTTTCTCACGTTCTTAAACTTTGACCTCTACTCAAGGGCAAACAAATCAGTTTAAAAAAAAAATAAACTTCACTTTTTCTTATCATAGTACCACTAACACATCCTGAAATTTTTACGAAAATCGAAGACATCAACTATCAAAAGTGTCCAAGCTTAAAAAAAATGACTCTTAATAGTTCCAATAAAAATATGAACTATAATAATCATCAGAAACCAATATCACCTCATTAAAAAAAAAAAAGAAAAAGAAAAAAAAAGAAATAGTGTGGCCCTACACAACTTCCTTTTACTTTGATTAAATAATATTTTTTTTTTTTTTTGACAAATTCAAAGAATGGGCATGTCTACTCCTGCTACCACTACATCCTTTTTTAAACATTTCCCTATATGCTTGAAAATATGATGAACATCATAGGCGGCTCGTGCGTCAAAAAAGTGGGGGGATCAGAGGATACGTGGGGATGGGAGAGAGAGGTGAAGTTTAGGTGGGCACTAGGGTGGTCCAAAATTTCGAAGGTGAACATTTTTTGACTCCTACCCTCCCACTTTGTTCCAATGCATTAAAAAATAAATCTGATAAAATTTGAAAACATTTCGATAATATTTAGAGGTAGCTCAACGAGATGAAGTTTTCATCATTGCTGAATAGAACGCGTACAACACACGACCATTGATCTCACTAAGGTAAAATACAATTGCTATTTTTATTAACAAGAAAACAATTGCTTTATAAAATTGCTATTTTATATAGAGACTTAACAATAGCCATTATGAAAATACTTTTGTAAATATAAATACATAAAATCTATTCCTTTAACAGTCGTGATCGAATAAATTTTCAACTTGTTGCTTATGTATGCATTCTTAATTCTTTTTGTTTTGATTTCACCACTGTTGGAATAGCAGTTTGCACTTATTTTTGAAATGCATATGTCTCTTTACTTTAAAATAACTGAGCATGGCAAATACATCAATTAGATCAAAATCAGAGGTTTATCTTCTTAGTTCAATCATAAGTGAGCTGACAGGTAGTAAACTACATGCAATTCGTATGGCATTGGGTATGTTTCTTCATAACCATATTGAATTAAAGAAAACCGTAAGAGAATCTTCAAGAAATACAATAGAAGAAATAACAAAATTTTGGCAGAAAGCCAGAATACCCGTACAAAGACCCCCAAAACTGTCAGCCCAAGTTAGAAAAACGTTATTAACGCAATGGAAGTTATAAAAAAAAACCCCACAAAAACAACAGCACGATGACACAAAAAAATAAAGAAGGTGAGCTTTGCAGGACTGGGGCCTAACTGACAAAGTTTCTGCAATGTGCTTTGACACAACGAGTTTAAATACCGGGGAAAGCAAGGGTACTCGTGTCTTACTGGAGCAAAAACTAAAGAAAAGGTTACTATATTTTCCATTTCGACATCACATTATGGTATTAATTATTGGTGCGGTGTTTCTTAAATGTTTGGGTTTTTCTTCCGTACCAGATGTACCTTTTTTTTAAACGATTCCAGGCCTACTGGGAATTCATAGACAAAGACAAATACATCATAAGCATCAACAATAAGGACATTTTAGCACAAGTGACAGATGTAAAGGATGATACAATAGTATTTGCTGAAAGATTACTACATGACACGCAAGCGAAAGATGATTATCGAAAATGTCTTGAACTATGCTTAATATTTCTCAATAAAGCTCCTCCACATGGTATCAAATTTGTAGCACCTGGGGCTATGCATCATGCTAGATGGATGTCTAAAATTTTGTATTGTTTCAAAATATGGATGTTTAGCTGTCAATTTACCATCACGTCAATAGAAGAAAAGGGATTGCAAAAAATATGCATATTTGTTGTACGTGTGTATTTAAAAGCTTGGATGACTGCTTCCATGCCTAAAAATGCACCGATAACGATTATTCAAGGAATTTCAGTGGTTAACTATAATGCTGAAAGGGGTATAGCCCTTATAAAAGAGTTTAATGAAAAAATGACACGCAATGAAGAACAATTGCAAGTTGTCGCAGAACATTGATGAGCTTATCCCGGATGTAAAAAACAGAGTTTGTAATGTGTATTAAGGAAAGTCATATACATAACTGTTGAACTATTATTATTATGTAACTATTTTTAACTTACAAAATGCTGGCAATTTTTAATTAAATAAATTATATACTTTTCATAGCGTCAATTTTATTTCTATCTGCATTTATGACATAAAGTGGTAAAACGCGGAACTTTGAGGCTGTTGAGCTACCTCTAAATGTTAAAATTATGAGCTCAAGCTTCACAATAATTGTTTTTTACTCAGATGGAACCAAATGAGGGGGGTAGGACCAATAAAAATCAGGAATTTTTAAAAAAGGGCCTTTTTTGGACCACCCTAGTGGGCACCTTATATACACTTGACTTTCTTGAAAAATCTTAATATATAAAAATCAATGTCCTGAGATAACATATATATATATATATACTAGCAAAAATACCAGGCGTTGCCTGGGTCATTAATAATTATTAGAAAAAATCGTTACTTGCTTTTGTTTTCTGTTTTAAGTAAAAGAATTTAAAACACATCTTTTTGACGTGATTAAAAATCGAGTTTCTTCCTTACCCATAAAACTAAAATAGCAATAAGTATAAAGAACAAAGTAGTATTGATTTAGAAACGAAAGCACTACATTTAAGCATATACAAATTTAAAAAACATGAAATTAATCTTCTCATGTTTAAAAAGATTAATCTGTTGATACTTTTTTTTTAACATGGAGTCTAAAACCTTCTCTGTATGGCTAATGAAGTACGAAGTGATTAAAAAAAAGTAGCTGCGCTCGTAATCCCCTTATACTTGCTTTAGTTATTTCGGGAAATTTCAATCATTGTGGCTCTTGGTGCGATTTTACCGAATTTGCGAAAGTCGTTTCGAGGTACCTTCGATGATGCTCCCCCATTCTTTCCTTACTTTGTAAAACGATATGATATTAATTTTCGTTACAGAGATATCGTCGCCAGATGCTGAGATATTTTTGGTCACCATAAAATGGTGCTAAAGAGTTAAAATGTTACCAAAATAAGTAATAAAATTTTGTGATTGTTTGAAATTGTGCAAAAAGGAAAATTAGTGGAAGTTTTTGTGCTGTTTATGGATTTGCCTAATTTAGTTGCTGGATTATTTAACACAGTAAAAAAAGTCTTTTGAAAATTCTTTGATTGGCGATATTTTGTTTACATGGTGAAAGCTGAGAAACATTATGACGTAGTCTTCGGCTTCAAAAACAGCAACGTTGAAAAAACTGCCAAATGCATCAGCTACGGAAATCTTTCTGCAAAAATTTTGGCGATCTGCTGGTTGTTTGGATAATGAGTAAGTGTTCAATTAGCATAAATAATAATAAAAACCATTAATTACATTAAAGTTCCGTTTAAATGGAAAATCATCAGCCAAATCATGTATTATTTGCCAATCTTGTGCAAAATCTTACTTCAAGATTTGACTTCAGAAAAGCCTTGAACAATCACGAAAAGCAAAGAAAGTCAACAATACAACAATTGTCGCTATCGACAGGGAGTTGAGATGATACACTAAATACTGTATTGAGTTGAGGAAAGCCTTCGAACATGGATCTAAAAAGCTCATAACTCGTTTTTTATTCTACTTAGAAATTTCGAACAGGTGCCATCTTCAGCAGAAAAATCAGAGCTTTCGATGGACATATAATGTAAATATGTGGAAGTATTTTTTCATCCCAATATTAGAGAATTTATACAAAAATTGTGTTTTATTGCCCCGCCAAGGGGGTTTTCCCCCCCATAACGGGACGAAAACTACCCTATGTGTTATTCTGATGCATAAGCTATATTATTGTAAAGTTTCATCAAAATCCGTTCAGTAGTTTTTGCGTGAAAGAGTAACAAACATCCATACATCCATCCATCCATACAGACAAACTTTCGCATATATAATATTAGTAAGATATATCAACGCACAGCCGAAACCACTGAAGCTTCAGACTTGAAATTTGGCAGGCATGTTCGCATGATTACAAAAGTAACCACTAAGAAATGATTTTTCGAAATCTCAATTAGTTCGGGAGAAATTAATTAAAACCCCTTAATTTCTGCGAAATTAAAAACCTGTCATTGAAATTCAAATCCCTTACTTTCAAAGGCTTTCTTCCATTCAAATCATTATTCAGTACTTCATCTCAACTTTTGGTCGATAGCGAACTATAAATTTGATATTGTTTTGCTCCTCACGTGATTCTTCGAGGCTTTTCTCAAGTCAAATCATAATGTTTCTGTCTTTTGCTTTTATTTTTTCAAAACTAGAAACGAAGTTTTTAAGAACATCATCACAGGCGGACTATCCTTTTGAATTTAGAAGAGTGCAGTTTCCTGTTAAAGTTTGCTTTGCAATAACCATTAATAAGTCACAAGGACAGACATAAAAAGTAGCAGGGATCGATTTAAGAGAAGACTTTTTTTCACACGACCAATGTTATGTAGCTTGCTCCAAAGCCAGTTCATCAAGCAGTTTAATAATTTTAGCACCAGAAAAAAAACTAAAAATGTTGTATACAGAGAAGTTCTAGCTTAAACATAGGTATAACAATAAAATGTGGATGACCTGTGTGTGCAAAGACAATCAATACTTGAAAAGGATCGTTAATAACAGTTAAAGATCGGTTAAGGACAAGGGCATATATATATATAAGGAGTCCAGGGTCCCCGGGATCCTCCCAAAATTAGAAAAAGTTATAGGTAATAAGTAATTATTACAGGGGATTTTCGAAACTAGGTGCACCAAGCACTGTTAACTCCTGCTAATTCCATTACCCGAGCAATGCCGGGTACGGGAATGCTAGTTTAACTATATTATTGGATTCTAATGTCATTATTGATAAATGAACTTCTAAAAAAAGAAAATTGGGACACAATCTCAAAAATCGGGACAGATGGCCACAGTTGACTTCCTTCTTCCAATTCAAAGTTCCATTCGAATTTTTATGAAAATAATAACATGAGAAAAATATGAAACGTACATTTATTAAGTCAATCTTCTTTATTTAAACAAGTAAATTCATTAATATTAGCATTTTTTGATCAATACAACAGTTTTGACCTGAGAAAAGTGAAGTGGCAAGGCTCCTTAGCTTTTGAAAGTGAGGAGCAGTCGCCCCTCCCCCCCTGTGGCTCCCACTTCATACTTAACTAGTGGTACCCGTACGGCTATGCCCGTAGTAGAAAATGAAAAGGTTATTTAGTCTCTTGTATATTTACAAATAATGGATGGTGAATTTCTCGCCAATTTGCTTGCCCGTGTTAGTTAGTTATGATAATTTGGTAATTTACTCGTCCACGTTATGATAATTTGCTCGGTAAAATGTTCTTAAAATTGGAATAGAAAAAGAACAAAATCGAATTTTCAAAAAAATCGCTTCCAGGTGCACACCCCCATGCTACAAACTAATTTTGTTCCAAATTTCATTAAAATCGGGCCGAACTGTTTAGGCGCTATGAGCGTCGGAGATCCAGACGGAGAGACTTTCAGCTTTATTATTAGTAAAGAATACCAATTGCATAAAACTGTATGAAAAGTGTATACAGAACAAAAATACAATATAATACAGTAGAAGACCATTATAACGCACACCTTGGGACCAGAGCTTTTGCGTTATATAGATCATTTCACAAATTTTGAAACTAATACTCAGTATATATCTATATATTTGCACTTCAGAACTGCAGTGTGTACTGAAGCACTAATATTACAGTTAGTCATTCACAAATAAATATGTTTCACAATCAAAAGGAAGTAAATTGTCCTGCACTTCTGCTAGCTTCATGTTTGCATAACAGCTGCATTTTTAAGAGCCATCTGGGTTTTTCTGTTTACTATGAGTAGTAATTTTCATTTAATAGCTTTGAATTAAGATAGAAAGACGAAAAACTGTTTCAAAATTTAATTTGACTAACAACTTTTATGTTTGCAAAGAAAAACAGAGGGATTTTTTATACTTCAAAACCTATTGTTTAATTCTGTAAAGTTGTGCAGTTTATAGAGAATTGCATTATATAGGTCGGCGTTATAAAAGTATTCTACTGTAGTGCCTAAGAGAGAGCAAGAAAACAATTTTAACAATTACAACCAATAATTTGCCGCGAACTGATGAAAAAAGTGTTTTTACACTTTCAATACAAAAATTATGAAATCATTACTAGTAAGTGACAAGAATGCCCACCTTTACATTTTTCACAGATGTAATCAACGAAATCAGGCAATTGTTCACGATCACAATTAACGTACAAAGAAAGTAATTCTTTACTTTCATTAACGCTCCAATCATTCTTGCACTCGATAAAAGTATAATACTTCGAGTCGTTTTGCAGAACATCTTTCAGCTTGGTTGTTACTAACACCGGACAACCAATATCAAATGCCTTGATGACTTTCTTGTCCCAGACATCATCTAAAACGAGAAGGATCTTTTTTCTTTTAATTATTTCTTTCCGGATAACTATGGTTAAATCCTGCAAGTCCTCACTGGCATACAATTCCTTATTGACGCCTAGGAGATTAAACAAACGTTTCATTTTCAGCCATAAAGCATTGTCATCTTTTATTCGTCCAATAGAAATCCAGAAGATGCCTCCTGAATAATGCTGCTCAATGAGTTCGTTGCAACGCAGACATTCTGCAGCTAGGACGGACTTTCCGGTTCCGGTCATTCCATAAAGTATGACCCATTGCCTATCTTCCCTGGATGCAATGCACAAATGGTTACGAATTTCACGTATTTTTTCTTCCCTTCGAAAAAGAAAATTCGTGGGGAAGGGTACCCCACCTTGAATAAGAGTTTCATGAACTTTCCTATTTAAATCAACCTCATCTTGCTGAGCTAATTTCTCAGCTAGCCAAGGATAGTTTGCGCAGCCATATCTGTCTTTTTCATTTAAAGCTTCAATAAAATATTTAAATGCCTTTGGGCTCTTTTTAGGCAGAATTTCAAAAAGTTTCTCAACTTGATCTCGTCGTGTCTTCTGAAAAGAACAAAAAGTACCATATAAGTGACACAAGATTTGCATAAAATTAAGTTTAAAATGTGGGAAAAGATAGACTAAGCTAAAGTGTCCAAGTATAAAACTGTACTGAGATGCTAAGAGCAAAAGTTGTATCTGCATCGGAGTGGAAAATGAGAAACGGACGTTTAAAGTTTTGAACCTCCATGTATTTGGTCCGAATGCATTTTTTTCAAAAAAAAAACCTTTTAACAAATAAGTGACAAGAACCACCTGGTGATCGTAACTCAGTTTTGAAAAAAAGTGCAGATACCACTTTTGTGCTTAGCCTGGCAGTGTACAGCTAAATTATTTAGGGGGGGGGGGAGAGGAATTATAACAAAGAATTAGTTAATTTTTTCACAAAAATTGTTCATTAAAAGAACATCATCATAATAGACAAGGTGCTGAAATTTGGAGCAGTATTGTAGTGATAAAGCTCATTTAATACACAAGCCCCAAAGCAGAATAGTTGACGATGTTCTGCCAGGTAAAATCATTTGACAAAAATTGTTCTGCAAGTACTTCAAGCATTATATACACAACCAACAAACAGTGGCGTAGCTAGACCCGACTTTCAGGGGGGGTTACTTCTTATATATAATATATAAGGTAGGTGCGGGTAATAAGGCCTACCTAAGGGAGATTTGGAATAAAATAGAAAGAAAAGGATCCGAATCAGCAAATTGCAAATTTAATTAAAGTACCATTCAATTACTACACGAAAATAACAAAAAACGGCCTTTCTTGCCGAAAACAAACATAAATTTAATTATTTAAAAAAACCTTGCAATTAGGCCTTATTATACTACGGTAGGGTAATAAGGCCTAATATTTTAACACTCGTAAATAATCAAAATAAGCTATTAACATTGATAATTGAGATCATTTGTAATATCCTTAAGCATTACTCATGCTGAAAATCTTCAAAATAACCAAAAAAAAAAAAAAAAAAAATTAACAGCCGTCAGGGCACTCAAAAATATCTTCGTCATCGGCTGTAAACCGACGCATTGCTCATGATACCACCTGTTGCATTTTGAACAGGGCCTCATGTCAATCATTTTATCCTCCTCACAAACGTGACAGTGTCAATTAGCATCGGTTTTTTTTTTTCGTCTTTCTTTGAGCGTTGACGTCATTTTTTGCTTTTTTCTCTTTTCTATATTCTTCAAACAGTTCTTTGGTGACTTTAATTCCTCGATAATTAATAGATTTTCTTCTTAAAATTGATGTTTTTTCAGTATTTTTCACTGGAGTACGCATAAGCTCCTGAAATGCTTTTTTTTTTCAGTTGAGCTAGTGGTGTATTGTCCTCTTCATCGTCCGAACTAGAACCGTAAACCATGCCGTACGTCGTTCCAGGAGGTTTGTTTGGGGTACTATTAATTATTCCATCTTGTGCTGTCGATGTGGAAGGCCTTGGGGTTATTGGCGTGAGGGAGGTGCGAGGTTGCAAATTTTTTTCTTGAAATTTGTCAGCTTCGAGAGCTGGAATTTCTGTTAATACAGACGGAGCAAAAGCTGTTTCTGAAATAGCCTGTGGATTCAATGGATACAAACCACTGGCTTTAAAGCCGCTTGTAATGTTACTATGTGTCATGCATTTAGACCAGACATTTGAAAGAATAACATTAAACCGTGCCTTGGTGAGCTTTTTGTCTGGGTTTTGTTCCATAAATGATAAAACTTCTGCATCCTAGTGGTGTTCAAATGATCGATAGACGGCTTTATCAAGGGGTTGGAGTTCATGAGTGGTGCTTGAAGGTAAACAGTATAATGATATATCGAGAGAATCGGCGACTTCAACGATTGTTAAGTCTAGGTGACAAGCCGCTCCATCAAATATTAAAAGGGACTTTCCTGCACTTTTAAATCTAGATAGGTGCTTTAGAAATTCTGTTAAAAGTTCATTAGTCATATAACCCTTTGTAGATTTTTCTACCAAAGAACCCGGTGGCAAATTGTCATATAATTCTGCCTTCAACCGTTGCCTTTAAATATTATCATTGGTGGTATAGCAGTACCAAGTGCATTTACACATCCAGCTATTGTGACACTTTCGGCGTGTTCCGAAGACTGTAAAGGCACTCTTTTAGTCCCCTTCTTTGCCAAAACAGTCTGCTGGTGGTGAGTTGTGAGACGGCAGCCTTTCTCATCCATGTTGTATATTCTTTCAGGATGACTTCTCAAGTCCAGATTATCATAAATTTCATTCAGTCTGTTAAAGTGATCATTAACGATGAATTTGTTTGGCTTTTGAGCTCTGACCGGATTCATAAATTGAGTTTTTCGTCTAATATTTCCAGGTGTCTTTTCATAAATGCTTTAAATCAATCTTTACCAGCAACTTTAGCAAGTTTATTAAAATTATGCTTTATGTTATTAAGCTCACAAAATTTATAAACCAAACGTCGGAGAATACGTGGTGTCACAGGCAACCCTACTTCAGCAAACCTCAAAATTCTGATGACAAGATCAGCTTCCTGGTCATCAGTGAGAATAGATTTTCTACCAAGTGTTTTTTTCAAACTTCTGGTATGGAGATGATTTCTAATGGTTCTCCTGGGAACATTAAACCTCACAGTTGCTTTATATGAGCTCAGCATAGCTCTTCTTACTGCTTGGATAGCCGACACTAAGTCAATATTAGACCACAGTGCTCGTTTGGGAGGCATCGTGATGTAGGCACTAAAATAAGAATGAACCAAGTCGTAAACAGCCGCAATTACTGATAAACACTCATACCATGTTGAGAAAGGTTCAAAATAAGATGCACAGCTTAAAAACTACGCTACAAAAAAGGAGTATAATAAGGCCTACGGTCAACTTTCGTAGGCCTTATTAGCCGCTGACGTCAAATTTAAAAAAATACAAAAAAGTACAATAATTCGATCATATTATTTCACTCAGACATGAAATATCGATAGAAGCATTCAAGACAGATAACTGTAGCGCAAAACTATGCATAAAAGTATGATATTACAAAAATTACTTACATTTCAATCTGACGATTTTTTATTATTCGTGTCTTACAAGCGTTCCGTGAAAATGAATCTGGGCTCGCTGGTCAAAACAACTGAGCATGGCGTTGTGACCAGTTTGAGGAGCCATCTGGGAGTGTAAACTATCTACGATAGCGTTTTTGAGCGGCTACAACCATTTTAAATTATATTTTCGCTGTTTAGGCCTTATTACCCGACAGGCCTTAATACCCGCACCTACCTTATATATATTATATATATATTATATATATATATATAATATATATATAATATATATATATATATATATATATTATATATATATATAACATATATATATATATATATATACAGTCGAACCTCCATATATCGAACTTCCACATATCAAAATTTTCTATATATCGAAATCCCAGCAAATTTCTATGTTCATTACATAGAAAAATTGTTTCTATATATCGAAAAAATCTCTATATATCGAATTTTTTTTCGAGACATTCGTAGATTTGTTTTTCCACTTCAGACTGTCTCATGAAAAATGAAGGTTAGGGGAGATAATTATGTTCACTAAAGGTTGCTACGAAACTCATAAGGAATCTGGGGTTGAGGGGTGTGTAGATAGGTCGTTGTTTCGTTCTAGAGTTCTTAAATTCCCTCAAGTTTATTTCAAATCTTAGTTGTAACCATTAGCATTGTAAAATCAGTTTCAAGTTCTCTCTTTTGTCTGTTGATTATCATTCCTAGTCTTTTTAGCTGCAGTAAAAATCATTCAAGTTAAGTAGATTGATTTTTTACTCTTCTGTCGATTACATTATCAAAACGAAAACCCCTAATGTTGCGGATCAAGTTGAATTGAAGAAGAATGAAGATGTATGAAGGCGCAAAAATGTAATTTCTGTTATTTTTTTAATTATTAACTTTTATTTTAATCCGATGCTCGTATCAATTTGAAATTGGGTTTTTGTACACGTAAATTAGCTTTATTTTTAATGTTTTAGGAGACTTTTAGGATAAAATAAGATTGTTTCTATATATCGAAATTTCTATATATCGAATTTTTTCCCGACAATTTGCTACTTCGATATATGGAGGTCGGACTGTATATATATATGTATAACCGCTTGGAATTTTTTCCTTTTCTTCCTTTTTTTTTCTTTCTCTTCTCTCTTCTTTTTCTCTTTTTTTTTGAGACTAACTTTTCGGGGGGGGGGGGGGGGGGTTTGTCCCCAAAACCCCCCCCTAGCTACGCCCCTGCCAACAAACGTGACCCTTTCCACAAATTGGGAGCCCTAAATCAAAATTGTTTCATACAGGATGCTTTTTCTTCTTTTTTTTTCAGTTTTTAAATTTTTACTTGTTGCTATGCATTTCTGTGCAACCTAAACCGATCGAGATTCTCCAAAAATATTTTATATGCTTTCTAAAATGCCTCCTACAAAGAGCAAAGATACAAAATTTCATAAAAATCCAAACCTAGATGTCAAACCACGTTTTTTTTGGTTAATTTTACATGAAGGAGAAATTAAAATAATGTTAATAAACTACTAAAAAATTATAAATTACTAAACTAATTAATAAAATGAGTCGAGTTAGTGCAGCAAATAATAAAACACTCCAAAACTTTCTAAATAATTGAAATATTTCATGATGCAAAAGGATTGAAATTTCAAGCAAGACAAATTTTCGGCAATGGACGTGTTTCAATGTTGGTATGTTTCCAAAACATACATTTATGGAGGAAATCGCAGTGGTTGGAGGTTGATTTGGGGAAAAATAAGGAAAAGGGGAACTAAAAGGGGAGAAAAATCAGAATCTTTTCATATTTAGAATGAAATTTTTACAGAAAATCTGCAGAAACTGCCGATTCTCTACAAATATCTTCCAACTCAAGACAGAACTTCGCACAAATTCTGCAGATAAAGTACAAAGTAAATCTAAAGTCCCAGCAGGTAATTTATCGAATTCAACTTTTTTCGCGAGCTTTCTGTGAAATTATCATAATTTCCGAGAATTTTAGATTTTCTTCCAATTTAAAGAAATCTGCAGAAATTTCACAGAAATCTAAAGAATTTCTGCAGAAAATTTAAGTTTACCTCTCACATTTGAACAGAATTGTTCTGCAGCTCAGGTTTCTGTTCCGCGACGTACGTTGCAAATTTAGTAATATTCTGCTTTGGGGACACAGGGTTATCTGGAATGTACGGTCACTGATATTCCTGTGACACAAATACAGTGGAACTAGCTTACAAAGAGTGTGAAGATACCTCAATATTTGCTGGTTATAACCAAGTGCTCGTAAGAAATGAGTTCGTGAAAAAAATCATAAATCTCAGTCTTCAGTCAATTCATTTTTCTAAACCAGATAATGATGAAAAACCATTCAGTTGTGAATAAATCTTCAAACTCAAAAGTACTTGTTTATTTATTTACATATTTCCAAATGTATATAAAAGAAGAGATTTTGGAAATTCTAGAACATATATAGTGTTCGAATCCTAAACTGAATACAACAGCGGCCACATGAATCATATCCGTAAGCCATATGTTAGGAACTAGTTTTAGAGTACTTGGATTCCCCTATTTCTGTACCTATTCTGTCGCTTGATTCATTATCTTTATTTTCTAAAACCTTCAACAAATTAAGATAAACTCTGTTAAATTTAATAATCAAATTTTTACAAGTGATTGAAACGAACTTGAATTGCACTTTTTGACTGGGCGTGGGAAAATCAAGAATGTGCAAGTACGTTACAACAAAATATAAAAAGTGTTGAAAATAATGTTAAACTCAAATTTTGTGATGTCCAAGCAATAAAATCACATTGCAAAACAAGGCAGGCAGCTGCTACAGGAGCAGATGGAATGGGATTTAAAATTTTAGATTTGTTTTTGAGATCGTTAAAATTTTCAGTTTTCATATGCAAAACTGTTAAATCTCTCAAGATTTCTGATTCTTTCTAAGCAAGCTACTGTTACTTTCTCTTTGCCCAGGACATTTTTCCACAACTTTAAATACATTTCCATGACTTTTAACGAAAATATTAATTTTCCATGACTTTTCCAGGTCTGAAATATGATATATTTTTTTCCATGACTTTCCAGGAATTCCATGGCCCATATGAAGCTAGTACAAAAAATTGTCCAAGTGTGATATTTCAGATGTCAATTTTTTAAATTGTGGGCGGCCACTCGTGGGCAGTTTATTTTACCTCCAACACACTCTCTCCCCACCTCATCTCCATACTAAAACAACTTTTTTAAACATCAATTCCGAAAAATTTAGAGGAAGGATCCTCTGTTCTACTTCTGACCTCACCGGAATTGCCAGACGTCCCGGATTTCAAGGGACAGTCCCGTATTTTGAAAAATTGTCCCGCGTCCCGAGGAACTTCCATACGGGACGGCTAAAGTCTTGTATTCTAACTGATGACAATATTTTACAGAACGAGACATTATTTTAAGGGAAAAAAAATAAAGTAAAACAAAAATGAAATAATGAGCAATAAGAAAATCATGTGGGAACAAACACAAAAATTGTTTTTGTTTTGATTTGGTTTGTATTTGCTCATAGACTAATCTTCATATACATAAATAGAATAGCAAATGATTGAGTAATGCTCCTGACGTCCTCAACAATAGAACTCGCTCCACAGCATGATAATTTGATAATATTTTTTGGTAATGTTTGACATGCAGGGAAATATTTCGACAGGGCTGAACTGGATCCGATAACGTAACTGTTTTACTGGTAAGACTGTCATTTGAGGAGAATGAAGAGTGGTAAACAATGAACGCTATCTACTGGAGTTTAGGGTTCATCCACTGAAGTTAGGGTTTCCATTTCAACTATCAAAATATCCCCAAACAGGCAATGGCTCCATTCAAATGTTGAAGCAATTTTCACTCGTCATATATAGACCGGCGATTTGCTTGTGTTGGAAATATATCTGTGCGCATGCATCGTCAATCGCATTGAAAACGATTTTTACACTTTGATAATGCTTTTCTGTGATTGAATTTTTCAGATTCATCATGAATAGACCGTTCCAAGAATACCCCCCCCCCAACTCCTTTTCTCTCCTAAAAGCCCTGTCCCGTATTTACTTTTCTTAAATCTGGCAACCCTGGACCTCACAGAAGACAGTCTAAAACTGATTTTTTAGAACTTGTAAGTTTTAGTGCAATTATTTTCATAAAGCAATGAAAGGGGGAGGGGGGGAGGTAATATTTTAAATATTTACTTTCAACCATAATTAAAGAGTTGAAAATATTACTGCAACAATTCACATTTTATTCATATAGTATTTGAACACTGAATGAATGGATGATATTATTGACAACTTAGGGGGGGATCATGACCCCCCCCCCTTTGTGTTTAATTTGTAATCATGACATGTTCGTCGCTTTATTTTTTCAGCTAAGCATCTTACCTTTTCTTTGGTCTTGGAGAAACACTATAGTATGCTTTCATGGCATATTTGCAATTGTGTGCCATTTAAATATTTCAAGAAAGTCTTCATAAATTCATAATGTTAACCAATTCATTGCAAAATTTTTAAGGAAATTTTGAAGAAGCAACACGAATAAAAATATATTTGAAAACTGGTTCATACCTCAGACGATATCAATTCACTCTCGTACTTGGAAAGAATTGAATTTTCCACCAGATAAGTCAGAATATATTTGGGTCTTAAATCGTCCAGAAATGCTTGCTTTTCTTTATGCAATCTAAATCGGTCTGCAGCATTCATTGCTAAAAAAATTAAATAAAATTTTCATAGCCAGTAATTATTTCATTAAAATATAAAATAAAAATGAGCTTTTGTTGGACAAGAGATATTTTAATAAAATAATTTAACTAAGGATTCCTGCCAGAAAAGCATGTCATGCTTTCAGAAATACTTAAATTTTAGAGATAATTTAAATAATTAAGAAAAACTTCGGATCAGATAAGAAAATACAAGGGATTTAATCCAATGTAGATGTAAGACGATAACATACCATACAGAAACTTATTAAATTGAATATTTATTATGCGTAGAAAAAGAAAACAATGCTTTTGCGAATCATATTGTTATCTGATAAAAGTATTTACTTTGCGTCATTAATCAACTAATCATCTTTTTTTTAAAACCAACACATGAATCATTCCTCTGTCTGTCAATTCAAAACTTGTTTTCGACCATGCCGCGAAAAGTGATGCCATCTTTAGGCTCTTAATATAACATTTTGAGGTGACAGTTTCGTGAATTCTGTGAATTACGATTTCTTAATTGGCAACGTTGTATTATCCATGTGTCAAATTTGTTTGTAAATAAATTCGCGGATTTTTGAACTTTCCCTCTTATATTCTCGCATTTCTTTTGAAATTTATATTTCTTCAACCGTTTAAATTTTGTTCATTTGATGTCTGCAAATGCTAAAGTTATTCGTAGCTGTATATTGCGCAGTAGAAATTACAAATACCGAGATGTCTTTCTTCCAGATAAAACTCCTACCATTGTTGGCAGAGGCCTGCAAACTAAAATTCGGGAACGAAGATGCTCAAAAGCCCAAAGTATGTAAAAGTTTATGGCGAAATGTTTTAATATTTGTGCTCTATTCTGAATAAACTAAACTTGTTATTTTGCGCTGTGCTTGTTTGGGGCTAAAATGTAGAACCCTATTTCCTTTCTCAGATCCCCTCCTTGAAAACTGACCGGGAAAAAAGAACTAAGCTTGGGAAAGTGGTTCTCCATCAAATGCGATTGTTGAAAATTTGAATATTTATAAAACGAATTTAAAATACAGGGTTTATATTTGCATTTTTGCAAATTTTCAGGTATTTCAGGCACTTTGATTTTTTTTCTCAAGTTTATAAATAGTTTTTAAGGAACAAATGATGCATTTTTCCAGGATTTGGAGGTCTCTAAGCAATAACTTCTTTATCTTATGGGCATAGCCAGATAATATAGACGCACGTCTTCTTTGCGTGGATACATTTGATGCTGTGCAGATACATTTGCTGTAGATATGTGCATTTCCTGAAAATTGTTAATAATATCCATATTAAACACCGATTATCTTCAAAATTTTGAGATAAATTAATGAAAAATGTTCATTTTTGCTTTCATGAATGCATGATTGGAAGCACAGAAGACATTCTCTTACTAAAAATTTTACCTGCCCACTGCATGTTGATTTTCATTCCTGGAGATAGTTTTGAGCTATGTGTGCAGATACTTTTATCTTACTATACTTATAGGTAATTCCAGTACTGATTAATTGTTTTATATTATGTTATTATTTTTGAAACTGTCTTGAAGTGGTAATAAATTTTGAAAGTTGTTTTCATTGCATTTCTTTGATTTAGTTCAAATAACTGCTGATTATAGTGAACAGAAAGCTTCAATTCTTCAACTTGGACCCAATCCATCAGAAATAGAAAATAAATTGGTTGCTGCTCAGGAACACATTGAAGTTCCAAATGGTGCTAGTGTTAATCTGATAAAAGATGATCTGAAATATACAGTCGAATTTTTGGATGAAGATCATGATCATTCTACGAGGCACAGACATCATCCAAGGCATTCATCTCATAATTCCAACAAAAAGCTAAAAGTGGATGAGGCTCCCAATGCTTCGTTAGTAGAATCGGCATCTTCAGCCTCGGGTGACGGAAGTGCTGATTGTCAACCAGATGAATCTGCAGCCAAATCAATAGCTGAAGGTAACTATTAACCCTTTATTTCCTTTTTTTTTTTTTTTGATGATTTTACCTAAACTTACTTGCCTAGTGTATATTTCACTGGGCTCAAAATCAGAGGGTTTATGGTTCAGAGCCTGATTCAGCCAAATACCCACCAATAACTTTCAGAAGACACATGTAAAATTTGTGAGTCCTGAAATCTAGAGGTCTATTACTAGCAAGCTGAAATTGGAGAGTTCTGAGAAACCCTCTTGCCAAAGTTTTTCGTGGCATTTAAACCCGATTAAAATTTATTGTTGTAGGGATCTCGAGGATCACAAACATAACTGGTATAGTGACTCATTTTTAAGGCAAATCTTCAAATTAAAAGTGAAATGAACTGGTAGTTTGAACTACCTAATGATTATTAGAAAGCTATTTTATCATGTTTTCTTGGAAAAATGTATTATTTAAATTAATAACCAGGGTTTGTTGATTTAAATCAGCTTGATTTAAATTATGATTAAAATCTTGATTTAAATCAAGTGATTTTTTTTTAAAGAATCATCTATTTAAGCAAATTGATTTGAATAAAGTGATTTTTATAACAAAATCATTAATTAAAATCAGTTCATTTTATTTTTATAAATTAATTTTGCATTTTTAAAATGTATTGCTCTAAATTTAACTACACTGCATTATACTATCTTAACTTCAGCAGGCAAAACTACATAGATCTCTTTTTCTGTATGTGTAACAGATTTTCACTCTTGCAATATTGCTTTTACTCCAAGATTAGTTTAAAAAAAAAAAAGTGTTTTTTTTTATACACCATCACTGCTATAGTTAAGAAAATTGCTCAACACATTTCTTATACACTAAAAATGTACATGATGTTGGAAACCTTATTTCAGGGGTGCCCCCCCCTCAAAGGGCAACAGAGCACCCACCCCTTAAATTTCACAAAGCCCCCCCCCCCAAAGCAAGAGCCCCTGCCCAAAAAAGGGGAAAATACCCCTCTATACACCCCCTAAAAATTTCAATGGCGCAATCTGTGCCTTGACCTCCCCCTCCCGTAGGTGGGTATGCCTGCTTATCTTTAAGCAAAGCATAAAACAAAATCACTTCTTATCTAAGCATTATAAAGTATTTATAAATCTTAAAAATTTATTGAATAGTTACAGAACGTATTTTAATTTCAAAATTAAGCTAAATCGATTTATCGTTGTATGAAATATATTATGTTTATAAATGTTAAGTAATATCTACAAATTTTTGAAGATTAATAAAAAAAAACCGATTTAAATTAAAAAATAAAATTGGATTTAAATAGAAAAAAACCCAACTTTTTGATTTAAAAAAAACTTATGAACCCTGTTAATAACTGATCTTTCCTTATTCATGAATTTCATAGTAGTTTTTGTTCCTTACTTTCTTTTTAGATGAATCATCTGATGATGAACTGCAGCGGCAGAAAGAAATTGAAGCAAAACTTGAAGGTTTGCGCAAAACTGTTGTAGATGACTTTCAAGCGTTATCAACCACAGACACTTGGGAAGAATATGATCATAGTAAAATATTAATTTTTACTCCAGCTTACATGAAAGGAGCAGAAAAGGTTTGATTACTGAATGGAATTATTTTCATCTTTATTGAAAGGAAATAATTTTGTCATACCCACGAAGATTCTTTAGGGTATATTCAAAATTTTCTTTCTTTTAATGATAGTTTTTTTTTTTTTTTTGTATTTGTTTTAGATAAAAACCTCTTAAATATTTCAAGTTGTTTTCAAAATTAAAGTGTTTTGTTTTTATTACAGTCTATGCAGGAATAAACTTTAAGTTGTAAAGTATAGGATGGATGAAGTTTTTATTAAAGTATTTATTTCTTTAAAATGTTTTGAAAAAGTTTTATACACGCTAAAACTTAAGGTACATACTCAATGTGTGTTACATCAAAAAAGAACAAAAACCATGCCCACATACCTGTAAATACATTAATTTCTCAAGCTGAGGGCCGGGTTGGGGGGGGGGTGCAATGACAGGCATACACTGACCCTCTAAATGACAGGCTTGGTTTTATATGTATAGATGTATTTACTGTTTGATATTTTAAACCGTGACCTTCGTCGAATTTGCGCAGCATGCGTCAGGTTGCTTCTGATTTTATCAAAATAGGGGAGATATTGATAAGAAAAATAACGAATGTGAGGGGATTTTTTTTTTTTTTTTTTTTTTTTTTTGTTTTGTTTTCCGTTGGATTCGTTTATTAGAGGTGTTGGTTTGAGTTGAGGCTTCTTTTTTTTAAATTTATTCCCCTTCCTTATCAGTAAAGCAGAAATGCTGCCATGGTGCATTTTCTTATTCAAGCTCTCACCCCTTTTTAAAATAGAATCGTTCAATGGTGCTAGTCACGGCTTTCCAGGTCAGACAGTATGTACTGTGGCATTGAGCTTTCAACAATTCAAAATTCAATGTTTTGCTTATCTCATTTTTGCTTTAAATTACCATCTGTTGCATTTATTTTTATTGTACTTCTTATGTGTTAAAGAAATTGCGTTTTGAAAGGAATATGACCTGCAACATTGATAAGAGGTCATTAAAGAGTTGTGTATTTTGTTGGTTTTGAGGAAAAACTCACTAAGTGCGCTTAGATTACTTTCTGGAAACGTGGAAGAAATGTAAAAAATTGTTATTAAAGGGAAAACTATGGGCGGGTTTTTTTGCAATAATTTTTTTCTTGATGTTCAAGTTTTGTTTTAAGCTTGCATCATTGTAATTTTGTATTTAATCATCCCAGCTTTCAATAACCAAATGTGCTAACACCTCAAAATCGACTTAAAATGAATGCACTTAGTGAGTTTTTCCTTAAAATCAATGATTTGATGGATTGAGTTAAAGTTTATCCATAAGTTTTATATGGTAGGGTACCAATGAATCACCAGTTCTTGATTTAGTTGAAAAAAATAAGGTTTTAAAAATTTATTCCCTAAGATAAATTGGAAATTATAACTTATTTCTATGTATTTCCAAAAAGTAAACAACTTGAAAATACTTAAAATACAACACCAGCTCAGTTATTCCA
Organism: Uloborus diversus; assembly: GCF_026930045.1. Lineage (NCBI taxonomy): Eukaryota > Metazoa > Arthropoda > Arachnida > Araneae > Uloboridae > Uloborus > Uloborus diversus. The sequence goes on from NC_072739.1 coordinate 11,367,469, forward strand.
TCTGAGGACTGCAGTTTTCCATTGGTTAAGTGTGTTCATTCACTCAATCTGCGCACATTTTTTTCAAACACCTTACGCATAACCATGAAAGTTTTTGAAATCTTTCACAAACAATTGCATATGAATATCAGTTAAATTAATTTTACTATCATGTGCCAAGTTATTATGATGAAACTGCACCTATTTGTTCATTCACTGGTTTTCCCTATGTCTATAATAGTCTCTAAACAAAGGGAAAAAAGTAAAAACTCAGTAGAAAATCTTTCTGTAATCAAGCTTAATCTTTAAGTGCTAAAAGCATCAATTTGCTTTCTCAGACATGTTTTCTTTTACATGAAATACACCACCAGCTCAGTCATTCCAGTCGAGGACTGCAGTTTCGTGCTTATTAGCACTCATCAGCCCGGCATAGGAAAGTGACTGAGCTGGAGATGGAAAACCTCTTAAGGAAGCCAAGAGTGCCAAACAAACTGGTAGCTAGTAAAAACTCTTGGCTTCCTTAAGAGGTTTTTCATCTCCAGTTCAGTCACTTTCCTATGCCGGACTGATGAGTGCTAATAAGCATGAAACTGCAGTCCTCGGCTGGAATGACTGAGCTGGTGGTGTATTTCATGTATTTCTGCCTTAGCCGTGGCTAATGGGCGATAATGTACTGAATATATGTTTCCTTTTGTTGATCAAACATTAGAAATTAAGTAATATCAACCATGATCAGGTAGAATGCTCATGGCACTTATAAGCAGCCATCCACTTTCATGTGATCATCGTATAATAGCTCACACGATTTAGAATGATCTGTATCCTCTAGGCTGGACAATGTAGGAATTTCTACTTCGTGATTCATCGCCAACCTTACATCGCAATGTAGCGATGCATCACAATATTTTTTTTTATTAAACTTGCTTATTTGAATTTTACAAAATAGTTTATATGATATTTAAAAATTGTATATCATGCAAGAAAAGAATTAACAGATTCCAGCTCCAGAAAAAAAATTTATTATGTAAAACCTGTAAAGTTGACCACCTTTGTAAGTTGACCACCTGTCTATGTTGACCGCTTTTGTCAGGAACGGAATTAGTCCTATCTTATATAATGAAGGAAAACCTCTGTAACTTGACCACCTCTCTATCTTGACCACCTGTCTATCTTGACCACTAATGAACACCAAATTTGGTTTGGAGCATTGTAAAAAACCCTTTGTAAGTTGACCACTTGGTTTATTTTTTTAAATTTTACTTAGCAAACTGTTTTATTTTATTATTTTTTTTATAGCTTTCCAAGAACATTTTTGATACCAGACCAGCGTTTTACTAACTAAATGAAAGAGCAGCATAACTGAACCTCCTTTTGAGTTTAAACACATGGGAAAACTACTAAGAACCCTTTTATTCTCCAAACTTGTTTTTTTTTTTTTTTATTCTATTTGAGATTGACTTTTGTGCTCTATGTTCAATGAAAACATGTGTCAATAGAAAAACACAAAGTATTTTTTTTCCAATTGCAATATTTTGTGGCAACAATGGAATTGTGCTAAAGAGTAAAGTTACTTGCATTGCAGTATTTCTGGTGCAAGGGATTAAGAGATAGAACATTTTCATTTTCAACTGCCTTTTTGAACTATGAGAGCCCAGCTTGTTGCTCTTTGTGTTATAGTTTTACATAAAATGACTTCAAAAAGAAAGTTAGTTGAACTTGAGATTGATAAAAAGTATGATATATTAAAATTAATTGAAAAGGAAGAAATCCAGAGAAAATTAGCTGGGGGAATATGGAATTTCCAAAACTGGTCTAATAAGTGCGCCAAACATCAATAAGGAGTTATTTTGTTGAAAAGTATATCATCATGGGGTTATAAATGTATATGAGAAAAAAAAATAAAGCGAAAAATTTGTAATTTTTGATTAGCTATGAATTTTTAGGAACTATTAATATCAAATAAATAACTTTTCATAAACAATAAGATTTTTTTTATCAATTTACTGAAATTTTAAATTTGCATGACACATTATACGTCATTCTGAGAAAATAATCTTTAAAAATATTTGAATGACATTTTAAATTATTGTTTCAAAGTAATACTAAACAATGAAAGTGAGTTGAACAGAAAGAGTAAGTGTCAATTAGTAAAAAAATGAATACATGGTGCAAGAAATGACAAAAAAAAAAAAAAAAAAAAAACATTACCCCCTTTATAAGTTGACAACCTGTCTAAGTTGACCACCAAAGTACTGCACCGCAAGTGGTCAACTTACAGAGGTTTCACTGTATTTTAAAGCAGTGCAAAAAGTGCAAGTTTGTGAAAACTGTTTGCACCTTCATTGTTAAGCCAGATTGGATTAATACACTGCTAATTAACATCAGTGTGAAAAATATACGAGATTAAAACGGCAGGAACTGTGGACATCGGAGCAGCATCGATTCATCAGTTTAGAAATAAATTCTAAACCTGTTTAACGGTATGGGATACACACTGTTTTTTGGTGATACATCGATTTATCACCCAGCCCTAGTATCCTCTCTTTATACTGATTATCTTGCTAGTTCTAACGAATGTACAAAAATTTTTTCTTTGAGGTTATATGCAAAATAGAACTGTGTTTAAAATACTTGTACTATATATATATATATATTTTTTGATACATTTAGGTGGCAGCTTTTGATTTAGATCACACAATCATCACAACTAAAACTGGAAAAGTTTTCCCTACAGATACAAATGATTGGAGGTGAATTATGTTTATTTTCTTCTTGCATATATTTATTAATTTTTTTCCCCTTTAGAGATATTTCAATGTTTTTTTTTTTTTTTTTTTTTTTTTTTTTTTTTTTTTTTTTTTTTTTTGAGGAACTTAAATCATCTTGTAGTTTATAGAGATATGTGCACTGCATTTGACATAACTGTGGGAATAACAGGTGTGGTAGGCAGGCTTCACGGATCAGTCGATATATATCTGATATATTTATTTTGAAAATATCATGACATTTTGATACTTTCAATATTTATTTTTTCGACTACAGTATTTTCAATGTAAAAATTATATTAATTATATTAATATTGTTCATTTATTATTAAAAATAGCCAAAAAGTTCTGTACTGTATTTTTACAATGTATCATTACATCATCAATATAACAAAGTTACATAATATTCCTTTTTATTTTATACTGGCTGCTTTGCCTGGTCCACCTTAAAAATAAAAAATTGTTTCAAATGACGTATATTCAACAATCAGGCTTAAATAAAGAAATTAAGAAAAAAAAAACACCATGCAAAATTTTTCTCCCAAACAGTGACGACAGATATTAAAATACTTTTAAGAAATTAAATCAAGAAAGATGGATTTAAAAAGCGTAACCATGGAGACACAAAATAAAATAAGTTTAAGAAATGAATATGCGAAAGAAAATGGTTAACAATTTGAATGGAAATGAGATTTTTTCAGCTTGGTTTAAAAAGGCTTGTAACTTTTTTTCCTTTTGAGATAGATGCTTAGTTTTTTGACCATAAATCGAGATGGATCTGAAATAAAAAATATCACTTTTTCCAATGGTGTCAGAAAGAGAACTGTGGGACAACTCCTTCACTCTTTATTGATAGATTTAATGAAGAAAGTAGTGCCTAAATTTCACTAAGCCTAAAAAAATTCGAGCTAAAAAAGCAAATAACTCCCACTGTGAGTAGGTTAGAGCATTGAAACAAATTGTGTAGAACGCGGGAAATTCTACTCTTTCTAACGATATGTGATATTAATATTTGCAAGTAATTTTTATCCCCATATTAAGGAACTTATGTGAAAATCGGGCCAAAATTAGAATGGAAAAGGAACTATTCATCGAATATTTTTCGAACTGGTCTGCAAAACTTTTCAGGACTTAAAGGAACAAACTGAAAATTTCAGCGAAATCAGCTGGATAGATCTCGAGTTTTGCGAGTTCAAACACACAGACGCTTTTTGGAGCCTTCATTTTATACTACGTAGAGGTTCATAAAATTATTGATAACAGTTTTAATTCATACCTATTGAAAGTTCCTCATTAAGTATTAAACGTTGATCAGGAAAAAAATTGTCTTATGTCATGACTATGCACCAACTACTGCACATTTTTTACTTCTGAATCATAAATTTGCAAAAGTAGCTAACAGAAAGAAAATGAGTAAAACAGATAATGCTAAATTAACTCCATTAAAATTGATAGAAATGTAAATATATTAGACAAAAAATAATGAAAGAGACCTTAATTTTTTGTCTACATATTGTGATAATAATATAAGAAAAAAAGAATGATTTGAGGATGCATTAACTATTTTAAAAACTTTAATTTGTGTTGATTGAAAATATCGGATACATATCAAAATATCCGATATTTATCAAAATATCGGATATTTTTGATATTTTCAAAAATATCATGATATTTTCGAACCCTGGTGGCACATCAATGTATTGCAAATGTAGCATTTTCCTGCATTTCTTGGGCAATCCTTTTATTACTAATCATGTTTTCAAGAGCAAAATTTCCAGGGATTGGAAGAGATTCAATGTGGTGTATATGCCTCACTGGTATATTTTAAAAGGACACATTTGTACCAGTGGTACTGAAATAGCTGCTAAAAATACAAAATTTATTTTTAATCAAACCTATACCATAGAGTTATTGAGTTTGGTTCAAAACCAGGATATTCCAATTTATTAAACAAAAAAAAAAAAAAAAGAAATATATATATATATATATATATATATATATATATATATATATATATATATATATATATATATATATATATATATATATAAAGTCAATGAAAATTAATGAAAATATCATAGCTATAAAAGTGCAATATCTAATTTTCTAATACCATTGGAATGAGTTTTTCCACAAACTGGAACTGCAACTTTTGAATCCGAACTTGAAAAAAAAAAAAAAAAACCCTTAAACATGCCCATAAATAATGATTTACCCTATAAGCACAAAAATTAATATCATTGAAATGGGCAAATCAGAAAGACAAGTATGAACATACTTAGCAACTGATGTGTTGTATTTAAGATAAGACAAAGATGAAAAACAATATGATTTCCTTTTTAGAATGAATGAAAACTTCCTTAATCATTCTTCATTTATCGTTGTTTGTTCACATTCACAAGTCTTATCTATTGAATATTAATATTTATGTAATTTATAGCTTATATATTGTATGCAGATGAAAAAAATTCTCATTTCAGACGCAACATTTATTCAGTTCTGAGGTACAGAAATCTCTCCTGTTTTTTGGTTTTGTGAAGTTAACGAGCCTAATTTCAGTATTGTTAAATGTCACTCTGAAAGTAAAAAACAAACATTACTTGTATTATATTTGATGATACAATTATTGAAAAAATGATCTACAAGTATTATTTCGTTTATTGAAACAAAATTTGATTGGTTTCTCTACAGTTGTATATCTACTTGAAATTTAAGTCTCTTTTCACTTATGTTCTAGGATTATGTTTCCTGAAACCCCTGGAAAATTGAAAAAATTAGCATCGGATGGTTATAAAATTGTGTTTTTTACAAATCAGGTTTGTTTATTGTGTCTTTATCCATACGTTTTAATTGGAGTAGTTACGAAACCGGTGTGTAATTTTAGATTTATCTGGAAAGTTTTTAAAAAGTTCAAGGCTAATGCAGTGTTGCATAGTAATTTTCTACATGTAGATCAGAGCCGACTCTGGTAGTTCTGCCGCCCTAGGCGATATTGATAAGTGCCCCCCCCATTGAATAATTAATATGAATATAAAAAATAATGTATAAATAAAATAAAAATCATAGTAAAGTGCTTAAAATTAAAGTGAGTTTCTAGTTAAATTCCAAACTGAGTTTTGCATATCCAAGCACTGGTGCACACTTTAAATTATCTTTTTCAACATTAAAATAGTGCATCTTATGGCACTGAAACATATATTTATATGTTCAAAAGACTTTCAAATGCCGCAACTTGCCGCCTCTAAAATGAAATTGAATTTCTTGTTGAATTACGAACTATGTTTTGCATATCCAAGCACTGGTACACACTCTAAATTATTATTTTTTGCTAGCATTTGAAGCAATGAATCTTATGATGATGAAACAAATATTCATACTTAAAAAAAAAAATGTTTCAATTTCGAAATTTGCCGCCCTAAGCGGCCGCCTAGTTTGCCTGCCCCAGGATCCAGGCCTGATGTAGATAAATGAGGTCACTGTGACGGCTGTCATTATAAACATCTTCAGCTTTTATCAGTCCAAAGCCAAGTTGTTTGAGTGGTTTATCCCTTGAAATCCTTTGAGCTATACTCAGGTGGTATAGATGAAGATGATTGAGTGGTTTACTCTAGTGGCGGCGATTCAGGAGGGGGGGGGGGCGATCAGCCCCACACTTTTTCCGTCATCAAGGATTGCCTCAACATTAAGATTTTAATTTCAAAATATTCTGGGTGAGATTACCCGAACGTCACCAAATATAGTTCAAAATTTCAGTTTTAAAGCTTCAATTTTTAAAATTTTCCGGGAGAAAATCTCCGAGTGCACTCCCTCCTTTTTTTAAATTCAAGGATGACCGAAATTTGCGTTATAAAGACTCCAGTTTGAGGGAAAAAATTCAGGAAAAGAATCCCCCTAGATAGTGTGAAACTGTTTTTAAGACTACGATTTAAAAAGCAAAAAAAAAAAAAAAATCTGAAGATCTTTTTCTGAAATCCCCAAAGGAAGTTCAACACTGAGTTCTTAGGATTTCATCAGTTCAAAAAAAAAAAAAAAAAAAAAAAAAAAAAAAAAACTGGGAGAACCTCCAAAAACTCTTTTGTTCCTCCTTCAGTCAATAAAAGAGAAGTCTGAAAAAATCTTTCAAAAGATGTTTTAAACCTTGCAAGATTTCTGGAAGCGAACCCTAAACCCCCTGCTCTAAGGTTGTTAAAGATGGTTTTAATTTGCGTCTTTAACCCATCATTTTAAGATTTTTTTCTCTCAGGAAGAGCCTTTCTTACCCTTCATTACTTAAGACAGTCCAAACTTTGATTTTATTATTATTAGTAGTAATTAGAATTTATTTAAAAAAAAAACATTATGGGGACAACCCTGGAAATTCCTTTCTGTTTATCAAATGTTGACAAAACACTACTAAAATGGTGTTTTTAAAACTATAATTCCAAAACATTTATGCAAGAGAACATCAAAAGCCTCCCCCCCCCCCAAGTCACTCAAGATAGCCTAAAATAGTCTTCAACTTCCTAAAAAACTTTGCCACCGCACTTATAAGCCCCACTCGCCGCCTCTTGTTTACTTCTTGAAATCAGTAATCCATGCTCAAGTGTAATAGATCCAAGGTGCATTGGCAGATTTTCAGTATCAAAGATGTCACAAAATGGGAGGAGTCAACAAAATATGTGTTAATCTTTTCATTTTTAAAGCTGTGTAATGTACATCAGAATCAGATTTTTGATTCATTTGTAGGTACTGCAAAATACTTTCTATGCTCAGAATACTTGATTTTGAATTCACTTTTACTTATGTATGTATCAAAGAAAGCTATAATTTTGTGGAAACTGATTTGCAAGATTTTATTCCTGGTTAATTATAATTATGTCTTAGATCTCACCGTAAATTATTTCTTTGACTATTCATTCGTGCCCAGGTCTATTTATTAAATTTATGGTACTGTTTTAGATGTTAAAAGATTTTCAAATTATTTCTCCTATAGGAAGTGCTACTTATGAGGAAATAGAATTATGAAATTTTACTTTTGATTATTTAATTAATCATCAAGTAATTAAGTACAAATGTGAATATTAAACATTCATTAACTATTAAATAATTAAACTGCATGAATTTCCAAAAGTAAAAGCGGTCTTCTTACAAAAAGCTTTAAATCCAAATAAACCCAGTTTAAACCAAAAAACCTAATTTAAACAAAAAAAAAAAGTTTTTTTTTTGTTTTTTTTTTTTTTTTTTCAAAAAAAAAAAAGTTTTTTTTTTCCAACCTTGGAATGTGTAACTTATTTTGAATCTATGAAGTCAATAAAAATATTTTGCTGCCAGCGTTGTGTGTGCTATATTGAGCCGAAAATATACTTTAACCGGTTTTATGTATTAAAAATTCCAACACTATTTGGTCTAAATTTGCAGTCAGATTTGCTTATACAAATGCTATTCAAGATAATTCTCACCAAAACTTTTCTATTGTATTCAGAATGAATTCCAAAACATGTGTGTATTATTACTGTTGTAAATTTGGATCACCATTGCTGTTTTCTGCCGTGGGCAAGTAAAGAGCAGAAACTTAATTTTTCACTTTTTTTGCATTTTTGTCATCTATTGTACTTCAGCTTTACTATACAATCTTGTTTTTTTTTGGTTTCTGCTGGAAAAAAAGTGCGAAAAAAACGTCTAATTCCAACATTTCCCTGCTGTTAGTATTGAATACAAAACAAGTTTCTTTAAATATCTCAAAAAATCATTTCTGCTGACATTGCCGTTTACCTGCCCATGGCAGCATTGTTCAATGTTTCTTTTCTCTAAATTTAATGAAAATTTGCTTTTAAACAAGTTAGTTTATCAGTTTTTTGTCTTTTTCATATTACTTGTACTTTAAAATGAGAAAAATAAAATAAAATCAGTGCATAGAATTTTACTTTTAGAATTTTTTTGGTAAAGCAGATTTAAAGTTTGATTTCCTCTTAAAAACCAGACACTAGTATTCTATCATTATGTTTTGTTCCAGAAAGGTATTTCAAGGGGGAAAACCTCTGCACCAGATTTCAAGAAGAAGGTTGAAAGGATCATTCAGAGACTGGGCATTCCGATCCAAGCTTTGGTTTCAACTGGTCACGGGAAGTACAGGAAGCCCAATACTGGAATGTGGGATTATTTTGTTCAAAAATGCAACCAAAATGTGCCAGTGGATCTTGACTCTTGCGTTTATGTCGGTGGTAAGAATTTGTTTTTCATTCTCTTGTAAATTTCAGTAAAGGTTGTGATTGCTTAATACTTTTTTGAGTGCTTTGTTTAGCATGATGGCACATTGAAATGGCAGAATTCATTTTAAAATGTTACATCTTCATACCTGCCAACTCTACTGTTTTTGACGAGAGGCTTCCGTTTTTTACATCCATTACCCTTTTTGCAGTTTTTCCCATCGCCTATCAAAATGTTTCGCTTTCTTCTCTATAGATGGCGCCCATTTCTAGTCATCTACCAATTCCAGGTGCCAGGGTAATGTAGAACTCCAGTGCAGTGCATAAGAATATGCGCTATAACCAATTTTGTTTCCAGGAATAGGAATTTTATAATAATCATCCTAGAGAGTTTCAAAATAAGTTTTCTGCACCAAATTGCAACAGGGGCATTCCACGGTATTTTTGACATTTATGTAGAGTCCGTAACGTGACCTTTTTTGCCATAACTTTTTAATTTACTGTTTGATTAGCATATTATTTTATTTTGATCTTCTCCTACCAACACACCAGCTCAAATTAAAATAATTTGCACATCAAACGGTAAATTAAAAAGTTATGGCAAAAAAAGGTCACGTTACGGACTCTACATAATGTCGAAAATACCGTGGAATGCCCCAACTCCAAATTCATGGGCAAGTCAACATTATTTTTTCATAAGCAAAAAAAGTCGGTTTGCTAAAAAAGAGTAGCTGCTGATCATACCATTTTCCTACCTGATTTATTTGTGTGCTGCAGAAGTTCAATTTTTTATTCCTGAAAAATCCGACTATTTCTGTGTGTGTGTGTGTTTTTTTTTTTAAGTTAGCGCCAAATTCAGTGTGCTGAAGGAATTGATTTGTTCTAGAGTTCTGCTCAAAATTTTTTTTTCCAATTAATATCTCATTTATTTATTTGGAAGCTTTCCTCATTGCTTGTTCAACCAATCACATACTTTGACAAAAATTGCAGCAATTTTCAATCCTTTTGCATCTTGAAAATATTTTAATAATTTTTAAAGTTGGAAGTTATTTCAACACATGCTACCTTACACCTACTTATTTTATCCTTTATTTCAATTATTTATTCAAATTTTTTTTCCGGATTTCAATAATTTTTTGTACCTACTTTTTTGGTGGGAGCTGGGGGGGATGTACGAATTTTTGAGCATTTGCATTCCATATTGTTTGATTTTTCATTTGCAGTATTTGTATTTTCTTGCTGCTACCGATTAGCAAACATCTGAAAAAATCTATTTCATTTTAAATTTAATATTCATGGCATTTAATAGGGTTACATAATAGTTTTGTTGTGAAATTTGTTACTAGGGAATTATCTATGTACCTAGCGTATAGTAGAATCGCCTTTTTTTTTTCCTTCGGGATTGGCAGGTATGCATTTTGAAATAAATGAATGAAGCCTAGTTGAAAACGTATTCTACATTAGTTAAAGTTGCTTTTTTTTTCCTGATTATATACATGTAATTAAGAAGGGCTTTGATACCTATGCTATTGTAATGCATTTTCTTTTTTGATTGACTTTAGATGCTGCTGGGAGACCAGAAAAATGGGCACCCAAGAAGAAAAAAGACTTTTCTTGTGCAGACAGATTGGTAAGTAAAAAGCATTCTTTGCTTTTTTTAGTGTTTTTTAAATTGTTCTTGATTAATATTTCGGTACACAAATAGTGTTTGTATACAGTAGAAGACCATTATAACGCATTCCTTGGGACCAGAGCGTTTACGTTGTACAGGTTTTTGCGTTATATAGATCATTTCACAAATTTTGAAACTAATATTCAAGATATATCTATATATTAGAACTTCAGAATGTTTTATTTGAAATGATTATAGGAGCACTAATATTACACTTAGTCATTCACAAATAAATTTGTTTCACAATTAAAAGAAAGTGAATTATCCTGCACTTCTGCTGGCTTCATGGTTTGCATTGCAGCTGCATTTTCAAGAGCCATCTAGTGTTTTCTGTTTACTGTGAATTCTAATTTTCATTTAAAAACTTTGAATTAAGATAGAAAGATGTAAAACTGTTTCAAAATTTCATTTGTCTAAAAATTTTTATCTTCGCAAAGCAAAACAGAGGGATTTTTTAAACTTCAAAACCTTTTGTTTACTTTTGAAAAGTTGTGCGGTTTATAGAGAATTGCATTATAAAGGTACCGGTAAAATCCCGAAAGTAACACCCCTTATTTTCAAAACAAAACTTGTTGATTTCAGAAGGGGGAGGGAGGGGTTATAATCGAGATTTTTCTGAAAAATTAGCCAAAAAATAATTGTTTTTAGTAGTATTGATTTTAGAGTATTGAAAAGAAATAATAAGTAAATAAGAGTTAATATTAATGAAAGGAGAAAAATTAATTAATAAAAACCTGTCATAATTTTCTAGTAGTAATAAATTGCATGAGGGCGCCATTTTTTTTTGAAAGAAAGGATTTTGCACCTTAAATTGGCAAAACTCCTATAATTTATCACTTGAAAATTCATTATGTATTGAATGTAATAAGGTTACAGTAAAAGAAACAAAATCTTAATGTTCCTGTTTCAGAATAGAAGCAAAAATCGCAATCACGGCCGCAAATTCGTTACGAAGATCGTAATTTCGAAAACTGAGCTTTACAAAGTTCGCGAACGCAAACACAGACAAATCTCTTACTCGATTGAGTAAAATTTACTTTTCTGATGATCCTAAACTCGTTAAATTACATTATTTCTCCTTTAAAAAAGGTTATTTTTAAGTTTCACGCTACTTTTTAAGCAACACTTTGTTTCCAAAATGGCGTTACGTTTTCAAAATGGCGCCGCATTTAAGATCGTTCAGTTTCACTAATCAGAAGAAAAATGCTCCTTCCAAAATGAATGAAAGCAGTACAATTGTATCAATTTCTTTTGTAGTACTTATGAACAACAACAAAAAAAAAAAAGGCGCCCTTGCATCAGAAGGAGTCTAGACATTTTGGAAGGAATAAACCGTGGAGACCATTTTTTTTTTGTTTTTGTTTAAATCAATGTGTTTTCTTTCTTTCTTTCTTTTTTCTTTTTTAGAAAAGCAAAATTGGACATTGAGGGGGAAACTAAAGCTTTGTAAATGCTTTCCAAGTAAAGCAGAAAATGTTACCGTATATACTCGCGTATAAGTCGAGAAATTTTGTCCAAAAAATGAGATCAAAGGAAGGGGGGTCGACTTATACGCGGGTCAAATTTTCCGAAAAAATTTTTTCGATCAACGAGAGCTGGGAAATTACGAGAAATGCCGATGTGCGGTTACAGGTAGTCGCTGATAAGTTGCTAGTGTGAAAAAGTAAACTTATTCAAAAATAATAACTAAAATAACCTAAATAATACACATAAGTAAAGATAATTTTATTCCTCTTTATTAAGGATCAAATCAGCAATTAACAAATATCGTGAAACGTATTAAAATATTTATCGTCAACAGTCACGCCATTCAGACTGAGAGTGCGTTCGACGAGCACGACCGGGAGCGACCGGTTAGAACGCCGCGGTTAGTAACTGGTTACTTACCGGTGACCGGTGAGGTTCGTCGAACGCATCCTTTGATATCATTGACGATTCTGCAGCCGCCGATGTATAGGATGACGCGGTGATGACGGAAGCGGACTTTAATGCGCTTTAATTTTAAACTTTTTTTTGCGTCCGACTCGGAATCCGAGTTTGAAGGCTTTTAGAAATGTTTTCCTATTTAATTCCTATTTTATTTGTAAATAAATGTGTTCATTATTTTGAAATTTCTTTGAAAATAATTCGCGATGTTTTTGGAAAGTATGGGGGTCGACTTATACGCGGGTTTTAGATTTTTCTGGATTTTTTCTCTGAAAAAGGGGGGGGTCGACTTATACGCGAGATCGACCTATACGCGAGTATATACGGTATCCTTTTTTTGGAGGGAATGGCAAATGAAGATGATCGGAAAATTTTCAGGTGAAGGGGGAGGGGGGTATATTCAGGATTTTAAAGTGAGTTCACTTTCCGCAAAAAAGGGGGGGGCTATAATCAATAGGGGGGTTACTTTCGGAATTTTACGGTATTCTACTGTATTATTTTTCTCTTCTGTCTAAAAAAGCTCATTTGTTTCATGTGATAAAAAACTGTTGCACATTTTTAAAATGAAATATAGTTTCCAATTACTCAGTAAAAGCATTATCTTTTCATTCAGAACAGTTTACCAATGATAATGAAGTTTTATCTGTTGATTATTTATTACTTTGCCTATAATTGATCAAATTCTTTACAATAAATCATATGTCAAAAGCTGTTAATTTAAAATCAAAGATCACCCCTAAAATTTAGAAACATCACAGGCTCTTAAAGTTTGATTCGTATGAAAATCACAAACCATAACCTAACCGCCCAAAAAATAATGACTACTTATGTAAAAGAAAAAACAAAATAAATAAACACTATAGTTTAGTTTAATGAAGGTTAAAGCAACAAAAATTAATTTCATCAAAATCAAAACAACAAGTTTCAAGCATTTTTTTTTTTTTTTGCATAGTTTTATTTATTTATTTATTTTTTGGCCTGAAATCAAAATGTGATTATATGATAAAAATGGAAGAAATAAGTAATAATGAAAAGTAATCATACTCAATAATGATGTCAAGTAAAATCTGCTTTTAATGAAATAAATTGAAGTAAAATGTAATTAGCCAAAAAGGAATGAACATTTTTGTCTTGATAATACCTAAAAAGCAACTTCATCAATGACAAAATGAAAATCAAAGTATCATAAGTAAAAATTAAGTTTTAAGGTTAATATAAGAAAGTAAAAACTAAATTAACTTCTATGAAAACAGTAAGCAATGTTTTTTGCTTTGTTTCAACTAAATAGATGTTCAACTTTGGAAAAAAAGAAAACAAAAACATTTTATGAATTGTGAAATCCCCAAAATAAAAGAAAGTTGCTATAGGAATTATAAGGATAATCTTCTTTAGATCTAAAAAGAAAAATTTAATCAGTGTTATTGAAATGTGTATTATATTTGGCAATATCTCTGTAGATCGAAGCAATTTAATCTAATTTAGGAACATGTAATGCATTGTTTATTTTGATGAAAAATAAATTTTAGATTCATCTAAATGTGCTTGTCATTTTAATGTGTTCTGTGTTTGTGTGGAAAGGGGGGAGGGGGGAATATAAAGTATAGATCATGGGCAAAACAGTATCATATCTCTCTAAATTATGCGTCTAAAATCCTCCCCCCCCCCCTTTTCTCAAACCTCCAATTGATGGGGATGCCTCGAACATAAATAATCGGAAAATTTTATTATTTTACAATTTTAACAATTAAATAGCTAAATAATTGATGCCTAAAAAGAAGAAAAAAGGGGGGGGGGGGAGAGGGAGAAAGAAAGAAATTCTAATGGTATCGAATCAATTATAAGAATAATATAACAGGATGTATGTTATAGCTGTTTAATTAAATATAACCTGTGTAGTTTTTATTTTCAGTGCAAGTTCGCATCTGTTCTACATGCTATATCGAGAACAAGTGAATCTTTTTCCACTTGCAAATAAAATCTTTAATTGGACGAGAAAAGTAATTAAATAAATGGCAGTTTGAGTTTTTTTTATTGTTCTTATTTTAACTGAAGGATGGATGTTCCAGTTACTGCCTTAAATCATTTCAAAGACATAGAAAAATTAGAATAACCGTGGAGAAGTTATAGCTTTAACTTATATTTATTAATTTAATTGAAAAAAAAAGAAAAAAAAAAGACTTTAGATACTGAGACTAAATTATGATCTATGTTGTTCTCATAATAAATAAAACTCTCTCCCTTTATCAAATACTAGCTGCATCGCCCGACTTTTCATGGTCTACCTTGAAAATAAAAGTTATGTCAAGTGATGCGTGTTCAGCAATCTGGCTTGAATGAAAAAAAAAATTATAAAAAATCAGTAAAATTTTGGGGCAGATTGCGGAAAAATAACCAAAAAAGGAAACATTTTAACTCGCCCAATTACACTAAAAGCCTTAAAACAAAAGCCAGAATTTTATTTATTCATATTCAAGAAAAAAAAGGCAACATCTTTCTTTTCAATGATTTTCTTCACGCTACAAATTTTTAATAAAAATTTGTTACGGAAATTTGAGATGAAGCACTGAATAATAATTTGAATGGCCTTTGAAAAATAGGGATTTGATGTCGAAATCCGAGTATCGTAATTAATAGTTTTTAATTAATATTTCCGCTAATTATTATCGGAGGATTGTGTTAAATAGCCAAACATAAAGATGGGAAAATTAGGAATATCTCGATACCTGGTTCAATGGTCAGTTTACTGGCGTTCGGGAGAAGTAACTCGAACATAGATAGATAGATAGTTAGGTACATACGCTCAGTTTTTAGTTATGTAATATCGTGTTTCAAATAAAACATCAAATAATATTTTTTCTAATATTTTTTATGCATTGTATCAGAAATTATACTATAAGTACTTAAATAAATGATTATGAGACATTTACTTTATAATATTTCATTTGTCTTCTTTTAACTTTCAGTTTGCACTAAATGTTGGAATAAAATTTTTCACTCCTGAAGAATTTTTTCTCGGTGAAAAGCCTGCTCCTTATAAAATGCCAATTTTTGATCCAGTGAGTTTTTATCTTGTAACTAAATTTAGAAAATATCTTATATCTTTAAACGAGCAATTCTTGTGGGTATGTATATATATTTATATTTCGTATCTTGGAAAAGGCTGTAACAATTTGGATGAAATTTTGGATTTAATTGTAGTTTATCATTCTAAGTTCATCTGCATCAGCGTTTTTTCGGTAAAAACGCGATTTTTTACAAAAAAGAGTTTTTTAATATAAAGTCTAATTGAGTTCAGCCCTGAAAAAAATTGTGAGTTGACACATAAGGCAGACGATTTGCAACCATAACAATAAAAATTTGTCCCTTCTCGCTTTAAAATTTTAAACTTGCTTAGGGTTTCCAGGTTTGGCTGATATTAGCTACTTTGGCTAATTTCAATCGCACTTGACGAAAAACAATTTCAAAAGCATTATGTAAGTCAATGTAATGCTTTTTTTTTTTGAAGCAAAACTATTGCTTGACCGTCTTATTTTATTTATCTTCTTTTTAACATTTCAAGTGATTTTATATGTTTTTTAAATCACGCATCTAAATTTTATTTCGAAAAACAAATTTCTTGAAACTGTTTATATTTTGTTAAGACTGTTGCTGTTATAATTTGTTGGTGTGGTTTGTGGATCATCAGTTTTTATGGATAGCATGCTGTATGTAGCATTTTCTGGCGTAAAGTGACCAATTACACTATAAGTACTTATTCCAAGTGAAAATCTCGATTGGGATAAAATCGTGAATCGCAACATAGTATGGGAGGAAGTATTGGGTTAAAACCAATTTCACCATTGTAAAATTGGCTCCAAGTTCAAAATCTTTTAATTAATGACAGGGAAATTGTATAGTGGAAACAAAAATGAAACAGATAGTTTAAAGCAAAATGTTGATTTAATTGCATTCAGAATCTTTGTTTCGTACTTTAGTGTTATAAGATGGTCCCGGCGCATTTTCAATCCTAGCAATTTTTTCATATTTATTATCGCAATGTTTGGTCTTAGTTTTGGCAATACCGTGCATTAAATATGTATACGAAAACCAGCACAGAGCTTACCTGTGTGGATGACTGTGGGGGAGAGGAGGCTTATATTCAGTACTAGACTTCTTATAGCTGAAACCTTATATCTTTAAATGAGCACTTCTTGTGGGTATGTATATATTTCTTATCTCGGAAACGGCTCTAACGAGTTCGGTGAAAATTTTGGATTTAATTGTAGTTTAGCATTCTAAGTTCATCTACATCGGTGTTTTTTCTGTAAAAACGCGATTTTTTACAAAAAACAGTTTTTTAATATAAAGTCTAATTAAGTTAAGCCTTGAAGTAAACTGAATTGACGCATCAGGCAGACAATTTGCAACCATAACAATGAAAATATGTCTCTTCTCGCTTTAAAATTTTAAACTTGCTTAGGGTTGCCAGGCTTGGCTGATATTAGCCACTTTGGCTCATTTCAATCACACTTGACTAAAAACAAATTCAAAAGCACTATGCAAGTCGATGTAAGGCTTTTTTTTAAATCACGCATCTAAATTTTATTTCGAAAAAACATATGTCTAGAGACTTTATGTTTTGTTTAGACAGTTGTTATCATTTGTTGGAATGGTTCGCGGATCATCAGTTTTGATGGATATCATGCTCTATGTAGCATTTTCTGGCATAAAGTAACCAACTACACTAAAAGTACTTATTCAAAAAGAAAATCTCGATTGAGATAAAATCGTAAAACGCATCATAGTATGAAAGGAAGTATTCGGTTAAAAACCGATTTCACCATAGCAAAACTGGCTCCAAGGTCAAAAAATTTTAATTACCGACAAGAAAATTGTATAGCGGAAACAAATGTAACAGATAGTTTAAAACAAAATGTTGATTTATTACATTCAAAATCTTCTTTGTTTCATACTTAAGTGTTATAAGGAGATCAAGTGCTTAATATTTTGTTAATGTGAAGCTTTTCAAGTATATTTGGAAAAGTATTGAACCCTAAAAAAACACGAGTTGACAAAAAAATAATTCTTTTAAAGCCGAGCGAGGCTTGGTCGTCCAGGTACTGATTATAATGTTGATGAAGTGATTACATGTATATCTCTCGTTTTTTGGAAGCATATCCAACGACTGGCGAGAACCTTAATATTTCGTTAACGTGATGCTTTTTAAGTATATTTGAAAAAGTATCGAACCTTAGAAAATCACGAGTGGACAAAAAAAAAGGAAAAACATTAAGCCGAGCGAGGCTTGGTCGTCCAGGTTACTTAATTGATTTATATAACAACTGGAGAACTCTTTTAAGTTGACTCATAGTTTGTTAGAGTTATATGGAATTGATTGATTTTGAAATGCATTTATATTCAATTTGCTCTTAATTTTTTTCAAAGCTTTATCGCTAAGTATTTTGTCGTACCGTCCGACCTTGTTAATGAGATCTTGATATAGATGTCAAAAATTTTCTCCTCAACAGATTTTCACGTTTAGCAGATTTTTAATCTACATAGAAAAATATTTGTATTAACCTTGCAAAAAATATAGGAACTTAAGTTCCTTTGTACAGAAATACACATACAAGCTTTTATATTAATATATTTTATGTTCAAGACATATATTAAGTCTAATGAACTAGTATTGAACAAAATTCACCCCAATAGAAGAATAAATTTTCTATGTTGTGTCTGATGTGCAGGAATTGAGTGCGCATGACTAGAAACTAATTTGTGTTGAAGTTAAGATCGTTCAACTTTCCAAAACTGTATTTTCTCTTTCTTTCTTTCTTACCTTTAAAATTTGTTTTTCATCTTAAGTGGAATTCAGTCCAAATCATCTTATTCTTAAACAAATGCAGAATGCACTAATTCTTAGCTTTATATAATGGGAATGACATTTATTTTGTGTTAGTCAAGATTTCGCTTTAAGAGAGTTTGCAAAATCTTGGTTTGGCTGTAGCTTAACTGCATTTCTTTTTCAAAACTAAAGTTAAAGCAGAAGAGAGGTTTTCTTTTCCTAAATGAATTGGTTTGTCTTTTTGCATATTTTGCTTTTTGTGCCATTAATCATTTCATGCCGAGAAACCAATTTCTTTAAAAGAAAAGAAGATGAAGTAATACTGACCTTGAAATGTCATGTGAGCTATATACATGTGAAATATATAGGTAGTTCCTACATGAAACATGAAATTTGATTTCAGAGGAACATTGGAAATGTGCCACTTGCTGTAAAATGTGAACCTTTGCCTAAAACAGAATTATCATCAGAAAGTATAGCAGCATCACAGTCTGAGGTAAAAATCATCTATATAGTTTCCTTTCTGTTATTCTATTCTGTGTGCACATTCTACATATGTGTTGGTATTAAGAATTTTTTGAATTTTCAATAAATATTTGAAAATTTTTAATTTCATGTCTAATATGAATATTTCCAAAATTTTGTGGAATTAAAAAAGTTTCTAAACGTTTTTACTCATTTTTTCAAATTTTGATTTTTAACTGGTTATATTTTTTGCAAACTCATATATCCTAACATTTTCATTGAAGAATAATTTTCAATCATTAACTGATTTTAAATTCCTCTTTTCTAGGTGGTGGTGTTCGTTGGATTTCCTGCTGGTGAGTTTTTCTTTCTTGTCGATTTGTGTAATATTTTTATGTGTTTTTAGTTATTAATTTGACGATTTCTTTTATCCTATAGCTGGAAAATCTCATTTTGCTTCATTTTATTTAATTCCCAATGGATATGTACATATTAATCGTGTGAGTAGATTTATTGTATACTTTGAAATACTTACTATGTTAAGCTTTAAAATTAAAAATTAAAAAAAAAAAAATTGTTTGATTACTTTTACTCCTCCTCTCCCTGTAACTAATACTAAACCTAAATTCGTGAGCATATTTTCTGTGAAAACAAGTGATTTCATGCAGGTAATACAATAACGCCTCTTTATAAAGCTCATTCGGATATATATCACTTTTCCATTGTCTCCCCAAGAATTAAAGGTAATGAAACTTTGATTTAAATTTGAAAACTATTAAAGGCATATTTCTAAGGAAAAGAGATTTTCTTCCATTCTTCCATGATAAAACTGATGTGTGTGTGTGTGTGTGTGTGTGTGTGTTTTTTTTTTTTAAGTTCATCTGAATCTTCTACAAATTGAGTTATAATTGTTTGAATCCTTATTTAGGCAAAAAAAACAGCTATATTTTAATTATATTTTTATATTAAAAAAAAATATTATGTTTCTATTTAAATAGTCATCCAAATATAACAACTAGTAAACTACGTTTATTGACGATACTTCTCAATCACTTGAATGTCAGATGAATCAATATTTTGTTTAATTCAGTTATATTCCTGTTTTGGATTGAATACCCTCTTTTAGTTTCTTGACAAGTACGATATAAGGAAGGGCTGCTGTAAGATTTGTACATGTAAGACTTATTAATGTGCAGAGAAAAAGCATCTAACAAATAAATTATTTGCCAAAGTAATTTAAATTCAACAATTACAAAGCAACAGTGAAATTTTAACATCGACAGCTAGACATCTTCTAATACTTTCTTTACTTTTCCCTGATTGTTTGCAATTTTCATGATGATACTCACGTGTATTGTTCCATTTTTAGGACAGTTTAGGTTCTTGGCAGAAATGCGTCTCAGAATGCACAAAAGCCCTCTCTAAAGGACTGAAAGTAGTGATCGATAACACAAATCCTGATGTTGAAAGCAGAGCTAGGTATTTTCTAAAATATTTATTAAAAAAAATATTGTGCGAGTTTTGTGTAATACACTAAACTAATTTTACTGCTAATTAGGTATTGGAAGTGAAACTGAAAGTTTGTTTAAAAAAAAAAGAAAAATATAATAGGAAAATTTTACTCTGGTTTTTAATTATCGGCCATTCCACGGAAAACGGTAATTTTGTCCCGCACGTTACGCTTCTAATATTTCATAAAAAATAATTTAAAAGGATGATGAACAAAATTTTGTTGCTTAAGACATTACAAATGCAAGTCTTCTTACACAGAAACTTTCTTCAAAAGTTATTTCTTTTTTATGAAATATAGGAACCGTCACATGTGGGTCAAAATGACTATTTTCAATGGAATGGGCGTATACATATGTTTTTTTCTATGGTTTAAATAATTATTTCTAACCAATGAGACATATTTCCCTTACGTTGGAACCATAGCTTTCAAAATCTACAATTTGTTTCGTCATTGCTGTATAAGTAGAGCAAAAATATTAGCTAATTCATAAGCAAGTTACCAGAGGTGACTTCGGATGTTCCGCATGTGACGCATGTAAAAATATTTTTTTTAAATAACAAATTTGTTTAATAAAAATACAATTGTGTCAGTGGTATCTTAGTATCAAATGTAATGATTAAAAAAACTGCTTACCCCTGTTTCATTAAAATATTAAGAGATATGACGAAATGTTAATGAAATTTAAGCATATGTTTGTCCCGCACGTGACGGTAAAATGACCCTTAAGCGTTAATTTTCGGTCATCAAAGCCAGACTTATTTAAGTCAAAAAATGGCGATTTCCAAGTTATTACTGCATTGTAGAATCTGTCTCCGCATTGAGCTACTTAATTCTATATTAAAGAAGAAAAAATGGTAATTATTTACTAGTGTTAAAAGAGTGACAGTCCAACCTTTGTATGCACCAAACAAACATGTTTATTCTCTAGCAAAGTGCTTATAATATGACTTATGTTAGTCTGGCTTTGAGGTGCAAAATTTGTTAATGCACCAAGTTTAAAATTAGTCTTCAATAAAATTCTACATATTCTGAAATACATTTTTCCCAAAAGTGGCAAATCAATTTATGCCTTTCATTGACTGACCTGAAATATGCCTCCTCTGCAAGCAACTTTTTCAATTGATTCATAACCATACATAGAAGATATTTTATTTTCGTGACGTTTTGAAAAATAAGTATTATTCATAGAGGTGCTTATCCCCACCACCCCCAAGAACAATGGCTCACGCTATCCAAATACCACAAAGCCCTCAGCGGGAATGAGAGTGCCATTGCCCCCCCCCTCCCCCTCCCCCCCCCCCAAAAAATGAAAAAAAATACCCTTCCAAAAAATTTCAATGGCATTGTCTGACAAGGGTGCCCCTCCTTTGAGTGGGCAACCTTGTTATTTAACAATTCCAATAGATGTTATTTATAAAATAAAACAACTGATGCTTTGTTTTTCAGAATACAGTGAAGCACCATTTATACGTTTCTCTTTTATATGTTTTCATAAATTATACATTTTTAAAATTCGTCCCTGCGGAGTTTAATACACATTAACATATACCTATTATACGTTTTTTCAGTTATACACTTTTTCTCAGTCCCTTCAAAAACATATAAACGGAAAATTTAAATCAGAGTGTCATTTTAATGCTTTATCTATTATCTCTTATTCAATTATTATTGCTTTTTTTTATAGATACATTGACTGTTCTAAAAAATTCCGGGTTCCATGTAGATGCTTCCATTTTGTATGCTCTTTAGAACAAGCTCGACATAATAATATAGTAAGCATTTTTATCTACTTTGCTGATGTATTTTTTAATTTAATCAGTTCTGTTGTCACTTGAAATGCTCTTGTAATGTCTCAAAATTAAAATTTTATCTTTGTGAAAAGTATTACAGTAAAACCTGTCTACAACGATACTGATGGGATCTAAAAAAATATTGTTGTAGACAGGTTATCGTTATAGACAGTTTGACTATTTATGCTGACCTTTTGCGAGGACCAAGGAAAATATTGTTATAGACAGTTTTATTGTTATAGACTGTACTGTTATACACAGGTTTCTTAATATTTGACAATAGAATAAAATTGTAATTTATCAAACCAATAATCGTCAATAAGTTATATCTTTTATCTTGGAGTAGCCAAAATCAAATACCAACTTCTAGAAATATTTCAAGCATCATCCAATGTGAGAAATAGAAAGTTTGCCTTACCGTAGAAACATTGAATGTAAAAATAAAAATAATAATAAAAAAACCCTGCAAAAATTTTGTTGATGCATGTTTTAGGGTTATTAGGAACCCCTTTATCAATGATAGTTGTTGTAGCATATTAGAAATCTGTATAAAGCACTTGGATTTCTTACTCCACTTGGATTTCTGACACGATTATGACTCCGTTTTGATTTCTTACATTCCAGAGCTTGAAAGTATTAGTTATTTATTCATTCACTAAGCCTTTTTTTAAAATTATTCATTGATTTTTACAAAATAAGCTTGATTCAAGCTTATTTTGCTATACACAGCACATTATTCATAAGTTTAGTTCTAAAAAGAAAAAAGAGACTTTCATTTTTAAAGTTGTATAAAGCCAGTGTTGTACCTATGTGGCCAAGCGCCCCTTGGTGAACATTAGGAATGACAAGAGCCAGACGAGAGCCACTCCTGCCAACCCCGAGATATGCTACTGTATGAACCACACAGAATCAAACACTAGAAGAGCTACTACTTGATTTAAAAAGAAAAAAAAACTCAATTTTCACTAATTATCTTGAACAACTAATAGTACTTAGCCTAATAGCAGAAGGTTTAACTGTCTTCGACAAGCTTTTAGAACTACATATTTTGTCTGCAAAATTCGCACCTGGTTTCAACAATTCTCTTTGGGCCAACATCTTTCAGAAAAACTATTTCCCATAATCGTATTACAAGAATCGCATCCATGCTCCCCTCCCATAAGTGTATCACGAGAATCCCTGCCCCCCCTCCACCATTTTCGAGACTGGCAACATCCAAATTCTTTCTCCTTAAGCCAATACTTCCGGAAAAGCTAACTCCCATAATTGTATCACAAAAATTGCCTCCATGCCTCTCTCCCATAATTGTGTAGCAAAAATCGCCTCCACCCCTCTTTCATAATTGTATCGCAAAAACCCCCACGCTCCCCTGCACCATTTTTGAGACTGGCAACATCCAAATTCTTTCTCTCCTTTCTGCGTCTTTTCCTGGCTTTGGGAAATTTATGTTATTACATGTAAGTGGACCTCCTGGTTTTATCCTGTTTTTGGTTTAATATTCTTTGAGTATATACCCCCCCCCCCCCCCCCAGAAACATTTGAAATGATGGTCCTGCGCCACTGCATGATTCAAGGAAGCTCTGCACTAATCAATAATGTTCATGACTTTGCCAGGATTCGAACACTCGCCTTTGACTTAACTGATTATGAGGGCAAATGGAAGTCGATAAGCCACTAGTTATAGTTTTGTCTTTTCAGCATGCATTTTGCACTTGATGCTAATATTTGCTAACATTTATTAAGCATTAAACTTTTATATACACCCAGGGGTGCACCAAAGAGAGGTCATAGGAGGTCACTGCAACCTCCTTAAAATGCCCTTATTCAGCAAATTTTGTCTGTCGATTTGATAAATTTGGAGTTATGATTGCAATTTTGAAATGCCAAAATGTCCCTTTTCGCATTAGATGCACATATATGTGCATGCCAGTATGTTATTATTCAGTTAAATTTGGAGCGCCATTTAGTAAATTGAGAATTTTTTCTCCCCAAACTGTAAGTTAAGGTCGTTCCTTTGCATACCTTAAGTTAAAGTAAATTTTTTTTTTTTGAAACTCCTCTTTCCAATAAATGAATAAATACAATTTTTGTTTTAAATATTTGCTTTTGTTATTTTTTAATGTTTTCCAAAGAAAAAAATATGATTATTTTTCTTTAATGAAAATAAAACTTAAATAAATTATTGGTTTCTTATTTTAGAAATAGTGATCTCGTTAACAAATTACCTGTTTTACTCTAGTGTGAATTTTAAACCCTTTTTTATTTATTTATTAATTTTTCAGATAGATTAAAGTAATAATCTTTTCTTTAAATTCATTTCTGAATATAAAGAATTAGGTGCCTTATAGTTTGAGTTTTATAATTCTCTTGTAAGAAAAATGTCTTTCTGATTTTTCAGATTCTATAAAATGCTTTGTCAAATGTGTTGCACTTTAGATATACTATTTTGAAGTATAACTTTATTTATTTTAAAACTTTATTTTTCAATAGAATTAAAGTAATTTATGTCTTTTGCTAGTATCGAGAGTTATCAAATCCAGATGAAAAGCATGTTGGGGTCAATGACATGGTTTTGAATGGCTACAAGTAAGTAATTTTTGTTTTATCTTATTTAGTTTATCAGGATGTTCTTTGTGATTCAAAATTTGTGTTTGACCTGATTTTAGCTCTTATATTTTCTATTACTTTAACTCCAGAAAAACAAGTTCCTGAGGGGAGGAGTGGGGGTTGAAGGTTGCAAAAACAAATGAAATATTTTAGTTCCAATTGTGTCTTTAGCTGTCTATCAATCTTCAGTGAGGATCACATGTGCTTTTACATTTCATGTTTTCCTGTTGGTTTATGCCAACACATGAATTGTCTATATATATGAAGCAGACAGTGTTTCTTTCTTTTTTTCTCTGTACTCGATGGCCAGAGGCCCCCATAGCACCTACAGCTCTGAAACTTGACACAAAATTCGAATATACCCCGGGGGTCTGCACCTCAAAGCCTGAATTCTAAATTTCTAATTAGTTTTTTCATAATTAACTAATTAAGCTGAAATTTCACGTTTTTTGACTGGTTAGGGGGTAAAAATCCCCCCACCCCCTAACATTATATGTCATTGGAAAGAGGTTTCCTTTCCGAACAAGATGATGTTTGTTCTATTTCTCTCAATTAATTAGAACAGGAGATATAAGCGATTCTAATTGCGATCCTAATTGAGCCAATTTTCAAGGCTAAACTTGATTTTTGTTTCTGCAATTACGTCATCTTCGGTATACGGTTGCGTTCGAATAGTAGAACCAGTGAATTCTTGATTCGGTTATTGCACTGTTGACATTTTTGTTAAATTCATTGTGCAAATGTTAATTGATTTTCATTTTAATTTGAAAGTCTCTTGACGAATTTGGCGATAAACAATGTAGTTGCGGATTATTTGTTCATTTGGCAAAATATTTTAGATTTCAAAGGATTGCATTTAGGTTTTCAAAGGGTGTTCATGCATTTTAGTGAAAAAATATGATTACTGATTATTTGACATCAGAAGGGAGGGGGGGGGGTATTTAATTCTAGAGTTTTTTTCTTCCTTTTCTCAGATGATAGCTTTTCTATAGTTAAATTTTTCATACGGGGTGCGGGATTTCCTTATTGTCCTAGATGTATCGAGTTTTTTAATTGTGTTGTTTTTCTGCTGGGGAGTTGAATCCTTTTTCATACGGGATACGGGATTTCCTTTGTGTCCTAGATGTACCGTGATTTTAAATCGCAATTGCTTACTGCCATAGGCGCCAAACTTTGCATAAAAACAGGGGGGAGGGGGGGATTCTTTTATTCAACAGACTTCCTTTAAATTCTTAGCACGGGCATTGCCGTACGGGTACAGCTAGTATATAATAAAGTCTCATGCTGAACTACTTTAAATTTCAATTAATCTAAATTGTAGGCATGAGTAGAGAAGTTAATTAGCGATTGCCACTGGCCACCTAAATGGAAAAAAGAAGACAATTAAAAAAAATCAAATCGCCTCCTCAAAAAATAAGTTCATGACTTTCAAGTGTACAAAAGGCATTAAGTTGGTAAAATCTTTCACACCAAAACCCAGATGTAGCCTTTATGTTTTGATTTATTAACAACTAGCTGCATTGCCCGGCTTTGCATGGTCTACCCTGAAAATAAAAGTTTTGTCAAGGGACGCGTATTCAACAATCAGGCTTCAATCAGAGAAAAAAATTACTACAAACTTTCCCGTCAAAATAATCATTCTCAAAGAAAGAAAACTGCAAATCAAAAGTCCCCACAACACTGCATAAATACAATTAAAATCCTAAAAAAAAGAAAGAAGATAAATCGCCAAATAATTATCAAAAGGAGAAATTTTACCTCAAAAAAAAAATAAATAAATAAATAAATAAATAAATAAATAAAAAATTATTTAGTTACAGCTGAGAAAAAAAAGTGGCAACCTTCTGAACTCTAATTTAAAATGAGGTTGCGCAAACAATAGTTTTCCTGATATAAAATTTCTATTTCATTAGGCTCAGCAGTGGTTTTTAATTTGTCCCCGTTATTTTACAGCTTTTTTTTTTTTTTTTGAAATTCAAAGGAAGTGAATGAACTCTGGGAATTTTTCTCGGACTTTCGAATGGCGCCAAAATTGAACTGATCCGATAACTATTTCGGGTGGAAAGAGTCATTTAATGCCTTTTAAAATTGAAAGTTAAATGGTTCGGTTCTTTTTTGGCTTTTGAAAACCCCCTACATTCTTTCTCGGGTGCCCAAGTACCTTCCTGCCAAATTTGGTCCAGATCCGATGAAACGGAACACATAAACACATGTATATACACACATATTCTTTGTTTTATTTATGTAGATGTATTACTTGTAGTTAATAATGTATTTAGACTAACTTAACTCCAATGAATTTTAAGAAATACATTGCTTTGCTCTTTGAGTATGAAAAAGGTGGCTTCCTAAAAGTCCTCCCTAAAAGCATTTAAAGTCGCTTCTAATGAAATTAATACTTACAACCACTGGCACCTAAAGAATTTCCCCAGTTTCTTCCCTTTTTTTGTTAGCATTGGTAAATTAAAGGAATGGGTGGATTTTTCTGATGCAAAAATTCATAAGTATATTGCTAAACTTATTTTTCATTTCTCTTTTCCTTTCAAAATTAAATAAGCTTTCATACTTTTACAATTTGTACTGTACCAGGGTTCCCATTAGAGGAAAAAATCTCACCTATGTTGAAATTAGAGTGAGATTTTTAAAAATTGAGAGATATTTCTTAAAAGATCATATTATTTAATTTTGCAGACGTGATAAAACCATAAGAAAGTCCCACATCGGAATATTTTTGGAGTGAGGTTTTTTTTATTTTTTAAAGTGTGCAATGCTCATGTCCTCGTGCTCTATAAGGAGCCCTGGTCAGTACTTGATAACTTAAAAAATCCTATAATAAAAACTGCCCTAATTTGTTGTTGGTAGTAAGCAATCTTCAAGAACAGTGACTCTAATTATTTGAGATTTTAAAATTATGATGTTTTATCAGTGCATATTGCTTACTGTATCATGTTTTTTTATTAATTCATTTTATGAACACATTAAGTTTAGGAACATTTAATGTTTTTTATGTTCTTGAAAAAACTTAATTTTATATTTGATCTGAAAGTAGAATCCTGTATTTGTCAACAGTATTAATGAGGAATTTTGTGATTTTTTTTTGTCTGTGTTTCTACAAACAGTGTGCACTTCTCTTACTATACATTCAAACCTATTTTTGTGCAGTAGATAGAAACCGCACAAAAAAAAAGTCACATGTAAAAACCTGTTTGTTTTAAAAGGAATTTTGTCCATTTTAAAATGAATTTCTTCAATTGAGTCCTAATCTGATTGAAATTTTCATATACTGCACAAAAAAATTTTGCGCAAAAAAAGGGGGGGGGGGGGGAATTACACAAAAAAGACTGCACAATTCCATTGGATCTAATATTTAAAAAAATCTCTTAAAAATGGAAAAAAAAGTACATCAGCTGAGCTCCCATAAACTTTTATGCAAATTAGGCTGAAAATTAAGGACTGAAAACATCTACTTTGTTTTGATTAACTTGCACAAAACCCATCAAATGCATCTAGATCAGTGATTCTAAACCAGTGGTTTAGCGGACTGGCACAAAAAAATTTAACCGGTCCTCAAAAAGTTTTGCCCGTTCACATTGAAATTGAAATAAAATAATAAGTAAAACAATAATACCTATACAACATTTTAATTTTTCATGTGAATTTGGTGATTAATCCTTGCATTTCCTTTGATATCACAAATGTATTTATAATTATTACAATAATTACTTGTCTTTACATTCAAATATTTTTATGATACAGTGCCGGCCGCTTATTAAAATCACATTTGTTCTGAGGACATTTGATTTTATAAAGTGACTGATTTTATAAACCAGCATACCTACACTCATTTGAAAAATGAAAACTTTTGAAATTTAAATACCTGAAAAAAAAAGTTACTTCATTCATTTTTAAGTGTTTCAAAAAAAAAAAAAGTTGGCATTTTAAAAATGAGCAAAAAACTGCTTGGTGCTTCTTGATCTCTATGTTTGTTGTTCAAAAGTTTGATTTTATAAAACAGTGATCGTTATTTTATTAAAGGATAGTTTTAACATGTTTTGATATTGTAATGATTCTGTTCTTCCTGATTTGATTTTAAAAAGCGACTGATTTTATAACCCAGTGATTTTATTATTGACAGGTACTGTACTTCTTTAATACAGAGTAAAGTATTGTTAATTTAATTTTTAATTTATCATTAGTAT
Source organism: Uloborus diversus (assembly GCF_026930045.1). Taxonomy (NCBI): domain Eukaryota; kingdom Metazoa; phylum Arthropoda; class Arachnida; order Araneae; family Uloboridae; genus Uloborus; species Uloborus diversus. Next base: position 11,396,394 of record NC_072739.1, read on the forward strand.
TTTTTCACAAACTAGAAAAAAAAAACCTCACTGGTTCATAAGTTTTTTTCCAAAAGTTTTAAATATTACCCGAGTCATCCCCTTCTTTTTCAGCAAAAAAAAAAAAAAAAAGCATCACCGGCCTGCAATTTTTTTTTTCACAATTTTTTGCCAATCTGCTGACCAAAAAAGGTTGAGAAGCTCTAATCTAAATTCATGACACCCTTGTCTAGATAGCTTGTTCAATTCTAAAATTTGCAAACATTTTTATGAAAAATTAAGCAATGCTTTAAGTTAATAATCTGTTTTGTTTAATGATTTCTGACTTTGGTGTTTTGTAATGTTTTTATGTTCTATCTGTCCACAGGTCAAAGTTTAAAGAACCAACTCTGAGAGAAGGCTTCACTGAAATTGTAAATGTAAATTTTGTTCCTAAGTTTAAAAACAAGCATGAGGAAAAGTTATTTAAGAGATTTCTACTAGAAAAATAGCTTTGTGATGCATTTGAAACAATACTTTTGTAAATAGTTCAGGAAAGTTTATCATAAAATAAAAATTATTATTTTTCATTCTGCTTTTCTATTCATAAAGTATTTCACCTATTATAAACAGAAATATTTTGTTTGAATTTTAATTGCATTTAAGTTGAACATTGTTTATTGGACCTTTGTTGATCCGTATCTCTGGGTAATCCAGATCAAATTAGCTTACTTTTTAAAGAAATTTTGCCTTCTCATAAATAATGATTTAAAAATATGATAGCAACAACATAATTATATGTATGCCAAACATTCACTTTTTCATTCGTTAAATGTGCAGCTCCTGTGTAGATGGTAGAATAAACAATTTAGACACACGGCAGGGTGTCAGACAAGTTCAGAAATCAGGCGACGCATCTGCCAGTGTATCTTACATGAACCATTTCAAGCTACTTTTGACCCCCTCATTTCTCAAAAACTATTAGACCTACATTCTTGAAATTCTTTGTCTAATAGGGCTGCCTAGAAGACTTAAAATTCTTAATTTCATGACTATACCTGTTATAGTTATGGAATAATTAAGATATGAAAAGTCATTTTTTACACTTACTGACTTACTCACTCATCAAAATGTTTACAAACTTCCAAGCGTCCCACGTACTTGAAGTTTGGCATAAAGATAGATTTTCATGCATATGTAATGGGAAAAATCTAAAAAGTCAAAAAACTACATTAATATAGCAAAAAACTACTCTATTTTTTCTGAGCATCACGGCATGATCGCTTCACAGCGGGATTGCAAAATGTTTGGTCAAATACGTCAAAACAAATGAGCTCTTCAAACGTTGCCAAAACAAGGCTGTTAAAGTTTTTAATTAACTATTTATTTTCTAAACAAAATGGGGCTTTAAATAATACTTTAAGTTTCGTTAAAATAAAAATTGATCCATCTTGTGGCAAGTTTTAGTCACCAGTAAATTGTTTTCAAAACAGTTGACTATTCAAATTATAAAGTAACTTGTCAAGTTTTAAATCCAATGTCAAAGAAAGTAAAAAAAAATTTCTAAATGAATTGAAGAACAAGGGGAAATCCAGCATCTGTGAGGAACTGCTATGAAACTCAGTACCCGTTTTGATCTGAACTCTTTTGTCGGTGACACCGCTTACCCCGAAACTTATTTAGACCAGACTTTACTCCTTTTTTACATTTATGTTTTGTTGGGATCGTAATCTTACAACACCATGGTGTATTTTGAGTGCCAGCCAGACACCACTTTAATTGAAGCATTAATGTTAAAGGTAAAGTGTTTGCATGACCAAGCTTCATTCAAACTCCACATGTGTTTAAAACAAAAGACAACAAAACAATTATGTCTTAAAAAATGATGAGAAAAATTATTAATACATTTTTTTAATGTCTTGTAAGCAATTCTATGTATATTTTTTTTAACCCAAAATTGTTTTTTTATGAGGAAAAAAGTGCTTATTTAAGAATTTGTTTTGCTTACTACCTGAATTTTAAATTTTCCAAATTGTCTTTGGTTCCACTTATTTTGGACAGTAGAGGTTGTACTATAAATTCTGAATCACAATCAACCTTCTCAAGAAGTTTATTACACTTTCTTGAAACCATAACATTTTGTAACAACTTCTTTTATTTTATTAAAGTGTTTAAAATATTCTTGTTGTTGAAAAAACAATGTTGAATTTTTTTGCAATATTTTTACCATAAACACATCATTTGCATTTGCAAAAGTCAATTACTTATTTCAAGGTAAAACAGTGCTTGCTATCCGTATAAAAAATATCTGCTTGTTGTCAAAATAACATAGGAGTTTTTGTTGTAGAAACAATACCCAATATCTTTTGTGTGGGTAGTATTATTATTTTTTTTCCCACTTTTTTTAAAATTCAAGCTGAAGTTAGGATAAATATTAGGCATTTATTTATAAAAAAAAAAAAAAAAACTTGTAACTTGACAAAAAGCATCAGATCCTAGAAAACTAAATAGAGCATTGACTTCCTATATAGAAAAACAGCAATATAAAGTTATCACAAAATGGGAAGAGAAATTGAAATATCTCTATACATTAATGTAGTTCATTGAAAATAAATTAGTAAAATGATTTAGGTTGTGCTAATTTTATTTGTGCTGAATTAATAAGTTAGACCACAACTTACCATCATTAATTGAATAAAACAGTTATGCATTATTTTGACATAGAACTATTTTTTTCCCTTCAATGAAAAAAAAAACCTCTTGTTCTGCAAAACAAGTGTGACATCTTTTTCTGAAATGAATCCTATTATCGCATGTGCCCTATACGGGCATCTTTTGACCACTTCCTGAAATCAAAAATGCTCAAGTCAAAGAAAAAAATATCTTTTGTACTACATTATCTTAAGTTCCCGAAATTGAAGATAACTAAAATTCCTTAGAGAGTGGATATCAACTATTGGAGAAACATATAAATATCTTAGTACTAAAAAGTAAGTGAAATAGCATTACAAATGCACAAAATTGAAACCAAGTATAAACATATGTTTCAGGATTACAAGGAACCTCTTTTTCAGTGCGTGTAAGCTTACAAATACTTTTGTTGGATGTTTTTTCAAAAAGTAGGTCTCATCTTTTCAACGAAATAGGAGTTCATTTTACTCCTGAAACACATGTCTGCAATTATATGAATTTTTAACATTAATTTAGTTTCATGAAATATTGCATTTGAATTTGTTTTTATTAAATAATTGATTTACTACACCAGTATTACAGTGGTACATTAATTCGGCTTATCAAAGATACAACACGTGTTTGGAATTATAACAAAAAGAAATAGGTGCTCTCTTTTTTCTTCCTGATTTGTAGTAAAAAAGGTACTATCACAAAAAATTTCGTTTTTTTCCAGATTTCATCACTAATCAATACTTAGTTTTTTTGTTTAGTTAAAACTTACTTGGAAGTAATTTGGTTTACACATATGCATCAAATTTATTATTTATTTATTTTTTGAAGTTTTTTCCATTTCAAATTGCAATGTTAAACTAGTTTACAGCAATGGATTAACTTAATAGATTATTTTTTGTCAAATGTAATAACATCAAAAGGCATTGTCTATACCCCTTGTCCCCTACCCTATGCCCGCGGGCTCCATTGTGCCCACCAATTTGTTTTATGTGTGCCGGTCACTGAATCACAGCCATAAAAATATTTCAGTTTTTGAAAAAATGCTATGGGAATGTTTTCTAATTTCTACTGTTATCTACAAAAGGTAGGAATGAAGTTCAACACATTAAAACCACAAAGCAAAATGTGACCGATCCCCTTTGAAAAACATTTTAAACTTTTCTTTGTATCATCGAGTCAATGAACACCATTATTTGTTAATCCTTTTACTTATACTAAGTAAATTTAAAATTTACACATTTCAGAGCTTGTCCAAGTAAGGAGAGAATAACTGAAAATAAAACTATCGATTTTCTACATTGTACTAAATTTTAATTATATCATGTGAGAAATTTCAAAACACAATCGATAAAAACAAAATTCAATTCTTGAAAAGTGCAGCACATAAAATAACATTGTGCTGAAGTTCCACATACTTGTTTGAAGCGTGAATATCATCATACTTTATAAATATGAAGCAAATGGAATTTGCAAAAATTGAAACTGACTCTGAGATTTATACTTTGAAAAGAAAATTTATTCATTTTAAATTTTGTATGCATTGATTAATAATTATTTATTTTACACAAGAATATTAAGTATATTTTTATGCATTAAATTATACTATCAAATTATTAATTCACTTGAAAAAAATGGTGACTGCCTTTCGACTGGTATTCTAGAAAGTGCTTCCGGGTGGGAAAAGGTTGAGGACCCCTGATCTACTGTTAAATCATGTGAATGCCTGTCTGTATGTCTGTAACCAGAGGCGTAGGAACTTGGTGGAAGTAGGGGGAACTGAGACACATTATGCCATAACCAGAAAATAATTAGGGGGGGCACTTAAATTTTTTCCCCATAAGAAATTAGCTTCTCAAAGCTTTTCTCTCTTCATCTCTCTCTCTCTCTTTCCCAGCAAAATTTTCAATCATATTTAATAAATACATTGTATATGGAGATAATGAGGTGATAAAACTCTGGTTTTGAAAGGGGATCAGTCAGTACTCGAAGATGAGCGCGTATAAGGGAAAATTTCAAAATTGTTGTTCTAAAAACGAGTTTTTAAGCTATTTTTGGAATGTTAAGGGGAGAAAAGGTTCGAATAAACTTCCTTGAAAAATTTTCGAAATTAATGTCTTAAAAACGGATTATATACCATATTTGTTGAATTTAGTGAAACTAGTAATATGACTCGAGGGATTGTCCTCGATCGAATTTTCAAATCGCTTTACATTTCTCTCTCAATATTTTTAATTTGAAGATCCAAAATCGCTATTGTAGACAATCTTCAATGATGTCAGGGGAAAAGGCTGTACTAGGGCTCTACTCTGGTAATTTTTCAAAGTTGTCCTAGGTTGTTGCGTTCTTCCATGATGTTATCAAAAAAGGTTCAGAGGTTCCTTCTCCTTATTCTTTTCGAAATTATAATCTCTAAAAAATGCGACTGCGGATGATATTTGTCAGCGTTAGGGGCAGGTTCCAAATAACAAAATGTGAGGCCCTAGGCCTGCAATAATTTCAGGGCTCCCTGAAGACTCTATTAGCCTTGTCGGAATGCATTTTCGGGGCCCAGAACTATGTAAATTATTTATTATGTGCATTCACGAATCCCCTTCGGGGCACTCGAAATTGTGGTATGGTAAATTCGCTAGTGGCAGAATTAACAAAAATTCTCCTTTAAGGAAGTTCTTTTCTAAATAAAATGCATTTTTTTTATTATTATTACTTTTAAAAATACATGGAGTTTTTTCGTATAGTTGTAATGTTATGCATAATTCTTTCAGTAATTTGGGGCCCCTTAGAAAGATAGGGCCCCTTAGGCCAGGCCAATTAGACCGAGGTCTAATTGGCCTGTGAGGTAATCAGGCCTTGGTTATGCACCGAGCAATTTTTTGAAATTGAATTCCCAGAAAGGGGAATATTATTTAATTTCCCATGTTGTTGGAGAACAAGGTATTCAGGGACTCTCTTTCGGAAATTTTCAGGGAACCGAGTCCTGAAAACAAAATTTTAGGTGCTCTGTAATAATTTTGAAGGAAAGGGAGGACTTTGGCAGCGTAGCATTTAGAAGACTCTCGTATTTTCTGAGAACTAGAAAAAGGGAAAAAGATGAAACAGGAGGGTGGAGAAACAGAACGTTGGAAATGTGTTAAAATGGAGTGTTCGTTATATATTTTATTGTTCAGATAAATTTTAGTAAAAGTCTTTGAGAGAAACTATAAAATATTGTAGGAGTTTTTTCAATAAATGAAAAATAATGAATAAAATGTTACAATTTTGGCATGAAAATATATCTGTATGTGACAAAAAAATCGTAAATTAGGAAAGCAAGAAATTTGAATATCTCTAACTTCGTAAAGTATTATGTTCAAAATTTTTCATTTCAATGAACTCGCATTTTTTGAAACTGATTTTTACGTAGTAACGTGTAATAATCATTGAAAGATTTTAGGAACATTATAATAGTGAAGATTTCACCGATTTTGATTTATGTGAATTTTTGTTCCTGTAATGTTCCTGTACATTTAGTATTCTTTGAATGATATTTATCCTTGCAGTTTTATAACTTCATGAAAAAAATATATCCCTGACTGTTCAAAATGAAACAAAGTAACGAGCACATTTTTTTTTTTTTTTCATTTTTTGCAGTGAGTTCTAAAAATTGCGTTTTTTATCACAGCAATGATTTGCGCCTACAAAAATAATTTCTGAGTACGCCACCGATTTATGTTGTTTCTTTTGATAATATTTCCCATCAAAAATAAATAAAAAATTTGTTTGAATAATATTTCGGGCGCTACAGGGTCTCTATCTGGCAAAAGATTACTTTCGGTTCCGATAGATCATCGAGCAATGACATTTTTGCGATCTGATGGTACCTTTTGATCGAAACATAGAATTTAAACCCGAAATATATGTACGTTCATGATCCCTCGAGAATTAATTTAGGACTGTTTCTTGTTTTGTAACTACATAGACTTTTGGGAAGTCTTTAAAAATTTTTCTTTGTTCGGGGCTTAACTTTTTATGAAGGAGTGAAAAATGATAAAAGAGAGAAATAAACGACGGAGTAAAAAAAATAAATTAATTAATTTGTTTGTAAATGGGGATCCCCCCCCCCCTCCCCGGAGTTTTTTTTTTTTTTTTTTTGTAGGTAATTGCAATGAATGAAGAACACGATCACTTGGTCTTTTAGTTTAACTTTCACGTTATATTTTGCAAGTTTATTTTAATCAACCAGTTTCAAAGGACTCCGCTGGAAATTCTGTACATTGTGCCTTAAGAAGTCAGATATCTTAAAATAAGATAAGTTTCTGGAAAGTTGAAATCATTTGATCTGAACAATTTGCTTACCTTAGTAACCTTTTTTATAGTTATGTCTGTAGCACCTTCCATATTATTCATATTTAAATGTCAAACTGACTCACTATCTTTTTTGTGATAACGTGACAAAAAAACGGTATGCGAGGCGAAACTAATAAAAATGTGAACTAAACTGCGATGCCGCTCCCGAAACACGAGCTCAAGGTGGGGAGCAAACCCCTATCGGTACTGGTACTGATTTTTGCAGGCCGCGGGGCAAAGCCCACTGTTTCGCTGCCGGTAGGATAGCTTGTCTAAAATTCTTTCATTTTTCTTCCGGGAATCAAGAGGTGTGTAAACAGTGAGAAAAAGGGTGAAGGTGGACTCAAGTGTACTGACCACTCCCTCTGTCCCCTGCTTTTGTTGCTTATCAGGTGGAAATTCTTAGAAAAGGCAGATCACATTTTTGAAATCAGGTTGGAGGTAAACAATGTACTACAGAAAGCTCCTATGCGAGAATTTTTCCGGGGGAGCTGAGCCGGTCTGAAATATTCCAGGGGGAGCTCAAGCTCCCTCAGCTCCCCCGGCTCCGATGCCTATGTCTGTAACCCTATGTCCTTTAGACTGTCAATGTCTACCAGGTCAATACTAGTTCTGTTGGACATTGAAAGTCCAGGGAAAGCTATTCCCCCTTGTTTCACCCCTCTAACTCTTAAGGGGCCTTACACCCAGAATGTCCTGAGGACATCCTGGGGTAAAAGCCAGTGACATGCGGTCTGCTCAGGCAAACCAAGCCTGCTTGGATTGGCACTGTAAAATGTGCTGCTTTGCCTGTCTGCTCTCACTGGATTGAAGCTAGGGTGATGTGTGTTGTCATGGCAGCAACCCTTCAATTCTGTTTCTGCTTGGATTAGGCTTGTTGAACTCTTGTAGTTTGTTATTTGCCAGATGGGAGAAATGCGCACGAGTCGAGCTACTCGCAGGTTTTACTCATTTTGAGGAACAGAAAATGTACTGAATGAATAGAAAACTACATTCATATTTCTTGTCCTTAATGAGCATAAAAATAGTGCCCAAGCACTGCTTGGTTTCTGTGGGCGGACCACATATGACCGGTAAAAGCATTAAAATCGTAATTTGTTACCCACTGCAGTTTCCAAACAGGGGTTGGGGAGCAAAATGAGAAGGGGGCGCTGCGCCCGCTAGTACAAGAAAGAAGCTGTGAAGGCAGAAAAAGAGATAAATAAAAGTCATGAAATATGTGATGAACCAGCAGTTAGAATAAGCAGAGGCGGCAATTGGGACTGAAAAGGGGAGGGGGGTGAAAAAAAAACAACTAAAAGCCATAAGACTTTTAGCGGCAGCAAAAAATGAAAAGAAAAAAAAAGAGCTGATTTGTGCATCACATGACTTCCTTTTACTCCAATTTAATGTCATTTCCCCATTATTGAAAATTTTAATGTGATTCAGTACTTTACTCTCTAAATATCACCAACAGTGGCCAAATTGAAACCAGATTTAAAAAAAAAAAATATCGCCAAATTTGTCACCAAGTTGGTGACAAAACTTGGCTACCAAAAGAATGGCGATATATCGCCAAATGTCTGACAAATTCTAACACCACTTGAGTTTATATTGAAATTAACAATGATTTCCCCCCAAAAAGGGGTAAGAGACCCCTTTAGAAAGACCCCACTAGGAGTCTACGTACCAAATTTCAACTTTCTAAGACATGCCGTTCTTGAGTTATGCGACTTACATACGCACATACATGCATACGTACGTACAGAGTCACGAGAAAATTTGTTGTAATTAACTCGGGAATCGTCATGACGGATATTTCGCGTGTCTATATGTTCTTAGGCACTTATCCACGTCTGGTCGAGTCGAAAAAAAACTCGATATTCATTCGGGGGTGAGTAAAATGGAAATTAAGGTCGATTTTTAAGTGAAATTTTTTTTGCGAATACAATACTTCCTTTTTTTGTAAAAGGAAGTAGAAAGAAGTACAAAATTTTGCTAGGAGTGATTTTGAGAGCAGATGAGTGGTAATATATGTAACTCTACCAACTTAACTCACGTTTTCTTAAGATTTTGATGAATTTTGTACACAATAACTTTCCCCGAAGAAACACTTAGACATGAATTAGACTTACATTATTTACCTCAAAGTATTTTGAGATGTCGCAAACGCTTGGTAATAATTTCATTAAACAAGTATGGCTTGTTTAAATAAAACAATTGATTTACTAATATCTAAACAATGAATACATAAACTAAAAGTGACTGCTTGGGCTGAATAATGTTTTGTAAACAGATATACAAAGTAAAACAAATAATTATGTTCTGAAAACTTTTACCTCTCTGCTTTTTTACATAACTTCTAATTTTGATTCCTAAATATAAATGAATTATAAAAAGTGGGTGCCCCCCCCCCCCCCCTCTCCGAATCTCTGCCACTGAAAATAAGCATTATAACACAAATAGGAGCACAAAAGGCTGACACAAAAAAGAGATCCCTGTTCAAACCACAGCCACAATGTCACCTCAAAATTGTCTAAACTGTGCAGATAGCCTTTCATCTTGAACCTAATCGGATGTTTTACTTTTTTTTCCAAAAGACGATACAAAAATTTGTAATAAGAGTAAATTTAGAAATGGTAGTTTATTAAAGTTTAAATCAAGTCTTCACATTCTTCAAAAATGTCTTGAAAGCAAGTCCCAAGTTGCTAATTGTTTTTATGGATTGGGGGTGAAGTAGCTATTGCTATGTGTATGTGGAGTGAATTTGGATTTGATGATGGCCCCGGCTGATAAAATTAGCTGCCCTGTAAGCTTTTGATTCACACACAATTATCCTTATAAATCACTAGATATCAATTTATCAAACAAAAATTATTAAAAGATATGTTGCATTCAAATCAGAGATTTAATATTGTAATTACAAATTTAAAAGTGGGAAAGCATTAATATAATAAAGCATTGAGATGCAAGATTTAAAATAAATTTTTTGGCAGTTTTGAGGCAAATAAATTGTTTTATCAGAATAACCAATATTCCTCTTGAGGCTGTTTTGTATATTAAAGGTTAAACAAACAAATTTAATCATGTTTGTAATATGGTAAATACAGCATAGGTAACTTGTTTCTAAGATTATAGACTCAAGAAAGTTTTGGCTTGGCACTCTTGGCAGCAAATGAAATCTCCCCCCCCCCCCAAAAAAAAACCCCTGTACAATCAGACTTTTAGTTTTGTGTAGCACTTTGTATATTTGTTTTTTCATTTGAATTCTAAGAACTTTGTTGATTTGTAAGAATAAAACATCAAAAAAAGGAAAAAAAAATCTTAGAAAATACAAAGCAGGTTTTGTTTTATGAAGGATATGCTTTTAATTCTTTTTTAAATTATTTTTTTTTAAAGCATGGTTTGAAAAAAAAAAAATGCCACCCCGGGAACCCCCTGCTCATCTGTAAATACAGCACTGTTTTTCATTTTAAAAAAAGTTATTATCTTAAAAAGCAATACATATTTATATTTCTCAAGGGGGGAGGCACTAAAATTAGAGATTTGCATCAAAGATGATGTAACAATTTGTTTTCTTCTACTGCTCAAGACCTTATAGAACTCTCACAATCTCTTTTCCAGGGGTGCACACGTGGAAAGGGGGAGGGGGGCACAGACAGCGCCATTGAAATTTTTAGGGGAGGGGTTTGAGGGGTATTCTTTTTTTAGGGGGCTCTTGCTTTTGGAGGTGGTTTTGCAATTTTTAGGGGGGGGGGGGTGCGCCTTGCTCGAAGGAAGGCACCCCTGCCTTTTCCCTTAACTTTATATTGAAATAAATCAAATTAAAAACATGATGTACTGAAGAAAAGGTTTCTTATGGCTGTGAAACAGTTGTATAGCTGTATTTGATTTTTATTAAATATGTGCTTATATCTGCGAGCAAAATTATTTTATTATAATGTAATCGAAACATTCGAGTGTAATTTTTTTTTAATTTAATTCCCCTAAAATTACCTCAAATTGTTATTGAGTTTGTGAAAAACAGTAAGAATCAATATTTTTAAAATCAGCAGCTCAAATGTTTTCATTTTGATTTGGAATGATTTCTATTTTAAATAAAACGTACTGGTTCCTTTTAATTGTGTGAATTTTTTTAGCAAAAAATATTCCTTAACTTAAAGAGAACATTGTCTGGTTTCGAACCGGCCCAGACATACCAGTCGGATCGATTAAAAACGCGCTATTATAATGTCTAGTTTCTACCAACAAATAAATTATCAGCAAAAGAAATTTCATAAGTCTTCCTTTAAAAAAAAAGCGCATTCCGTTAATGACAACTCATCCTACACATGGAGACAAGAAGACGAGTGATTTCAACTCACGCGAAATATTTTGGTTTTAGTTTTTTATTTATTTTTTCCCCTGCCTAGAAACCTGTTTGACCCGCTAATTGCAAATTAAATGATTAATAATATCTGTTGTGAATGACAATAATTTTATTAGGAGTGACAGAGAAAGCACAGGCGTTTGCCAAAAGTCGCTTTTCTCAAGCCTCCTCTTTTTAAATGCTTTTCCTTTCGATTCGAAATTTCGGTTGATAATTTCGTCCTCCCTCTCCCCCCTTCCTACCCGTATGGTTTCTTCCATTCCAGCAAGCGTCGATCCGGGAGCTGCCTCTGACGTCATTCGCTGATCGTTTTGGTGGTGCGAAGTGGGAGTTTACTCGATGTTTTTGAAAAAAAATATGAAATTTTTTTGTGCCTTAACACACGTTTGAATGTATTCGGGAAGCTTTAAATTTCTTTTCACATCCTTGATATGCTGTGGTGTGCTGCAAAACTCAAATAATCGATCTTCTACGCCATTGCTTGGACAGTTTAATAGAGAGCTCAATCAAAGTAATGAAATCAACTAGATTTCTTCCCAGTAATGAGGTATGTTATATTTGTAATTATTTCGTATGTGTCATATGGATACTCTTTTATGTGCTTGAAATTTTCTCAAAAGCGTGCCCATTTAAATGTTTTTAAATCGCACTTCATAGCGACCCCTCCCCTATGCAACAATGTGTTTATAATTTTCTTTTCGTGCTTTTTTGTAATCTTATAACTCTTCTTTCTGTGCATGGACTAGTTTTATCTCCGAAGCTAGATTCTTATCGAACGACTATTTTTTTAATTTCGAACTTACGTAAATAACCGATGACAGGTTTCAATTGAATAATAAAACTGCGGTTTATTTACAGCGCCATCTTGCGAGTTACTTGTTTTATGATAATCTGGTTTGATATGAATTGTTTTGACAACCGTTCTGGTATAATTTAACTTTAAGTAAATTAATCTTTGAAACATGATAGTTATAACTGTAAAAAATATAAATTTATCTAACATATGTTAAACCCATCACCTCTGTACTTCATACTATTAAAACACTAGAAATCTATTTAATCGATAAGCTACCTTCAATTTTCATTTTTTATCTGTAGCATTCAAAACCCTTGATCAAACGTATGCTGCATGTATGCATGAAATGTTATCAGTCAACATGTGTTAATTGGAATAACTGTTCAATTTTGTAAACTGTTTAAACTTGAGAACATTAATGTACAATCTTGCAGTAATTTAAATTTCTATAGAATGACAAAAAATAATGAATCTGTCGAATGCAATAATAATGATTCATTATACTGTGTACAGTAGTTGATTCAATTAACATTTTATTGCATGTTCATGCATTTCAAATTTAGTAGGTTAGTATTTTTTGTCAAGTTTTTCTGTTTTATTAACCACCTTATAAATGATTTTTCCAAAAAAAATAAATAATACAAAATGTTTCACTTTTGCTCAATTTAAAATTTAAATTGCATGAAGTAAAACAAGAAAATTTTACACTAAAAAAGACCCTTTATTTTACTGCTACAACACTTGATGATTTCAGAGTGTAAGGTTGATTTTTATTCACAACTTAAAGATTAAATAATGTTTCACATAGAAATAGTTTATGGGCCATTTCCCAGTATTCTGTTCAAATGTAGTCTGCAACATGAGACTTTTTTTTTCTATAACTATTTAAATTACTGTTTGATTTGGACGTCATTTTATTTTGAGTTAGTCCTACCAACACACAAACTCAAAATAAAGCAATGCTAATCAAGCAGTAAATTAAATAATTATGGCAAAAAAAATCATATGTTGCGGACTCTACATTTGGAAAAAATACTGCTTTTAAGTTATGTCAATTTGTGGGAGAATTATTTCTATACTCCTTTTGCTTTAAACACATTGTTTTCATAAAGAATTATCAGTTATTTTTTAGGTAAAAGGCACAAATATAAAGATGTTGAAACAATGGCAATTTGTGTTTGTAAATTAGGGGTTATAATGTTATAATATCAGTGTTTCCGCATTTTCTTGTAAAATTCATTATATTAGCCAGCAGGGCGTTGGAGTCGGACAGATTTGGTCATTTTCTCTCAACTCTGACAGTGCTTGTGGAGTGAGAGTGGGACTGATTTTGAGGTTAAAGGAGTCAGAGTTAAATGCTCTAAAATTTCCAGAATTGGGGTTGAGTGATTTAAGTCAACCAGATTTAAATCTGTTGATATTTAGAAAAAAAAAACAATGGATTTAAATCATGATTTTTCAAGATTGAAATTTTAAAATTTCAGAAGAATGAATTGGATGGCATGATGTGCAGAGTATTTTTATTAGAAAAGTCAAAAACAAATATTACCAAAGGGTAGAAAAATGATTCATATTGTAAAATGAAACTAAAGAAAAAAAAATATATATAGCAATAAATTTTTTTAAAAAGTTGCAAAGGATTATATGAAACAAGATGTTTCTTTTCAATGAAATTAAGCATAATAATTTATCTTTAGCAGTTAAACTTTTTACTTTTTCATTTAAAAAAAGAAACTTTACATACAATCTCTTTCAACTTCCATTAAATTAAAACAAATTAATAAGACAAGAATTTTCAAAAAAAAAAAAAAAAAAATCTGCTTTTCAGTCTTTGATGATTTTTATTAAAGATTTAAAAGCCAAGAAGCAGATGATTTTATTTTAGGGTTCTTTTTTCAAAAAAAAAAAAAAAAAAATGATTTGATGAAAATAATTCAATACTCTAAGTTATTTTTATTCTTTATTTCTGCAGTTGATATAATTCTATATTATTTTAAAATGTATTTATTTTTTAAAGAAAAGTGGAAATATGTTGTTTATTTTCGTTAAAAAATGCCTGAGGGGGAAAGCTCATATGAATAATGTGACTAAATTACTGTAGCAAGATATGACCAAAATTATAATATGGCCAACTTTAATTTTTAATTGTATAAAAAAAAAACATTTATCCAATTTAGGTACCTAACTTGAACAGTTAAATTTGTTCATATCAAATCTTATTTAAATGCATTTACATCTCAAAAATTCTATTTAAATTTTTAAAAAATCAAGGTTTTTATCAACCCTGGTCAGCGTCAAACTGATTTTGCGGTAAAGGAGTTGAATATACTAAGATTTCCAGAGTCTGAGAAAAAGTGGAAGATTCAGGTTTTGTCTCCAGGAAGATGAGAGCCTCCTTTACCCCAAAATTTGTACGACTCTGCAGCCCTGATAATAGTAGTGCCTCCCAATGTGCAAATGTGGCAATTTGATCCATGTTCACTGTAAACAACTTCCTAACAAGGTGCCCTATGAGTTAAAAGTAGCATTAAGAAACCTTTTTGTTTAAATGAATATACAGTAGACCCTCGTTTTACACTGATTTGATTTTACGCAGTTTAAGATTTGACACCTTCATTTCATTTTACGCATATGAGTTTTTATTTTACGCAGATGCTGCATTGCGAACAGATAAAATTTTCGCCTTCTTTCAAAATCGAAACTCCTTAGATTGCAGATAACACATAAAAACTGCATTTTTGGAGTGCTAATATGAGATCTTGGGCTACTGGAGACATTTTTTGAGGTTGTTTCCAGAACTCTTTCCAGACTTAAAGCTCACATAATTTAGAGCTCACTGGAGGAGCTTTTAGAAATGACCAAGAAGGACGAAACTAATGAGAATACAATTATCGATGATGATGACATACGACCAAAAGCCTTTCACATTGCAAATTTTGAGCTATTCCTTGACAATAGCAAACAATCTTTCTGATTTGTTAGTGGAAGAAGATCCGTCCTGGAAATGATGCGAGTGATCGTGGATGTGTTAATGCCCTACAAAGAACTAGAGAAGAATAATTAATGACTGCCAAAAGAATATCATAACCATTTATTTTCTACAAACACTAAGTTAATTCACTTTTTCTTTATACAGGTTATGCATCAGAATAAGTACACATAGAACCTATTATATATATTTATCTAATGAAGTTTTTTTTTTACTATGGAACCTAACTCCTTTTTTAAGATTTAAATTAAGTCTTGATTTACAGGGCAGTTCTGTGGAACATAACTACCGCTTAAAGCAAGGATGTACTGTATTTAACTGAACAGATTGGTCTAGTGTTAATTATTAGGATTAGCTTAAAAAAGTAATATTTTTAAAGTTTATAAAGTATTTTTAGATATTTTATGCTCAAATTATTTTTACAAAATCCTTAAAAACTGATTTTTCTCAATAGGTATTGCTTCTATCGACCCATTGTCGAAAGGCATAGTTTCAAGTTGTGAGATAATTCAATGCCACGTCAGTTGTCTAAGACATTTATATAATTTTAATGTTCTGACCATTTCTTCGGTGGCTGGATTCCAGAGGTTAGTTTGCCTAGAAATAGCCATAAAGATGTTGGTATCTAACTTTTTATATTTTTTGACTTATGCTTCCTTAGTTCATGTCCTCAAATATGTATGTGATTGTCTGCTCATCAAATAGACTGCAAACTGGTTTGTGTTAAAATGATTGTCAAACTGAGCAAAATTGCATCCTTTGGATCTGTCTGTCATTCCATGCTTCACAGCATTCCTGTTAGTGTTGCAAAACTTCAACCTTTTTAGAGTGCTCCAATTTATGAGAATCATGTTATTGTACCTTTAATTGTGATGTTTATTAATCTTTCATGAATCAAAACCTTTACTATAATTTATGAACAAAAATTTGTTGCGTTTTTAATGTTTAAAACTTAGGTTAGTTCATTAATGGTATTAAATCATTTAAACTGTTGTTGAAAGTTTTACATCATTTAGCCGACACTATTTTTAAGTGAAGTTATGGCTGCTCCAACAAATTTGAATGTCCCTCAAGCTAAGCCATGTAACATTTGCGAACACTGCCGTAAGTATTATCTCGGCCTGAAGCCTCATGAGCTGTATGCCCAGTGCGTGGAACGACCCTTCATGTGCACTTATTGTGACCGAACTTTTACTCGCAAAGATAAGTTGAGTGATCACATAAAAATGCATACCGGAGAACGACCTCATGTGTGCACTCATTGTGGGAAGAGTTTTACTCGTAAAGACAAACTCACGGTCCACATTCGCATTCATACTGGCGAACGACCTTACGTCTGTCCTCACTGTAGTAAAGGCTTTGCCCGAAAAGAAAAACTTGGTGCCCACATGTGCATCCATACTGGTCAGCATCCTTACCACTGCCCACATTGTGGTAAGGGCTTTGCATGGAGGGATAAGTTGGTTAATCATATTAGGATTCATACTGGTGAAAGGCCATTCGTTTGTAAGCAGTGTGGTAAAGCGTTTGCTCAGAATGATAAATTGACAACTCACATACGCATACATACCGGTGAGCGACCTTTTGTGTGCAAGCACTGTGGCAAAGCTTTTGCTCGCAACGACAAACTCACTGTTCATGTGAGGATACATACCGGTGAACGTCCTTTTGTGTGCAAGCACTGTGGTAAGGCTTTTGCAAGGAAGGATAAGTTGACGGCCCATATTCGTATGCACACCGGTGAGCGTCCATTTGTTTGTAATCATTGTGGGAAGGCCTTTGACTTGAAGGGCAAGTTAAATGCTCACATGAATATACATACGGGTAAACATCCATTTGTGTGCAATCATTGTGGTATCGGATTTGATCGTAAAGAGAAGTTGAATTCACATCTTTTACTGCACTTAGGAAGCAATCCCTGTGAAACACTTATTGTTAATCCTCTACTAGCAAAACCACTTTGAAAATCTAGTAAAAACCAGTTATAGTTCTCTTGGATTTGTTACTATTTATTGTGCAGGAATATGGTCAGATATCTTACAGACTTGCTATCTCTTTCTGACTAATAAAGAAAAAAATCCTCTTGATGTACTATTTTATGCATCATTTTTTATGATGTTAGAGGTTTGATTGTGATACATTATTGATTGATTAGCATTATATATTAATTAACTTAGTAATGAAATACCTTTCATGAATTAACTCAGGGTTCGTTGATTTAAATCAGTTTGATTTAAATTGTGATTAAAATCATGATTTAGATTAAATGATTTTTTTTTAAAAAAGTCATTGATTTAAAACAATTGATTTGAATTAAGTGATTTTTTTTAGTAAAATCATTAATTAAATTCAGTTGATTTTACTTTTATAAATTAATTTTGCATTTTTAGAATGCATTGTTCTAAATTTAACTGCACTGTATTATACTATCTTAACTTAAACAGGCAAAACTACATAGATCCCTCTTTCTGTGCATGTAACCGATTTTCACTCTATTGCTTTTACTCCAAAATGACAGTTGAGAACAAAATACAAATTTGGAGTTTTTCTTATACACCATGACTAATATGGTTCAGAAAAGTAATTGTTCAACATATTATTTTACACTAAAAACGTACATGATAAGGACATGGAAACCTTATCTTTAAGCAAAGTATAAAACAAAATCACATCTTATCTAAGCATTATAACGTATTTATAAATCTTAAAATATTATTGAATAGTTGGAGAACTTATCTTAAGTTTAAAAGTAAGTTGAGTGGATTCATCTATTGTATGAAATATATTATGTTTATAAATGTAAAGTATAATTAATATCTACAAATTTTTGAACATTTTAAAAAAATAAAAAAAAATCTGATTTAAATTTAAAAAATCCGACTTTTTAAAAAAAATTTAAAAAAAAAATCACGAACCCTGAATTAACTATGACTTAAAAAACTAAAAACCTTTGACAAAACTTTTTTAGTAGATAATGTTAACATTTATAAGCTCCGCATGTTTACATTGAAAAAGAGGCTTTTTGTAATCCTAACAATCCTGCCTTTGTTGGTGTTTATGTTTTTTATACTTAGTGCAAAAGTATTTATTTCTTTACTATAACTGGTTTCTACAAGATTATGTAATGCTGTTCAATGCTTGTTTTAATGTCCGTATACTAAATGTTGCTGTTTCTTGTTTAATTTTTTACTTTGTAGTTTTTTTTGTGGTTGAGAACTCTTGTTATAAAAATGCTTTGTGCATTTTGCCATGTTTTTTTAGCTGTGATCAAACTAGTTTTGTTTTGGTTGGTAGTAGTTATTTATGTGAGCTTTTTTGAAGTTTATATGTAAGCAGAAATGTAAATACCTACAGAACTCGGATAAAAATGATTCTTGCATTTTTTATGTAGATAAATGCAATAAAATTTCAGTAAACTTTTGAGTTTTGTCCTTTTTTTCTGAAATATTAACACAAACAGATGAAGCAGAAACACATATTTACATAACAAAATCAGAACACTTAAAGATAATGAAACCCAGGCAGTACATCATTTTATAAAAATTTCAAGTTTAGCACGCCAACCAAAAATAATTTAAACTTAATCTGTTTTTAATTCATAAGTTAGAAAGGGTTCCTCAACCACAGAAAAAACTTTGTTTACTTATGATGGGCAACATATTTTATTTTGGATCTATATATTTTCTTTTTTTTTACAGGATTCAAAAGTCAGCTGTTCCTTATCCAGCTAATATTGAAGTAAGAATTATATGCACTTAATTTTTGAGGGGGGTGGCAGTCTTTTCAAAATTTGACATTGATAATAATATTAAAATTGAATGCATTAGTGCAGAAGTTCCCGAACTTCAGACCTCCGCAGACCCCCTTCACCCCCTTCGGAAAAATGATAAATCCCTGGTGCACGCGCAAAAAAAAAAAAAAAAAAATGATTTTACACAGTTAAATCTTTTTTATTTTTTCTAAGATATTTGTACACTTTTTGTCCTTTGAATTTATTTATTCATTGTTCTGTATATTTTTAAAAATGTGTAGTGTTTTCTTTTGAAGGGGGGGGGGGGCTACTGCGTCCTGCATGTAGGGGAATGTGGAGCAAAGTAAAATGGTTAAGATGACTGAGTTTTTTCAAAATGAAAAAGTCGGGAATTTGCTTTGAAAATTACAGTACATAAAGAAAGAACATTGTATTTCATAATAAAACTTGCGCTGAAACAGTATTTTTTTTATCTTTGGCAGTAAATTTAAGCCTTCAAAAAAAAGTGGAAATTTTTCACTTTTTTTCCATGGGGCAAAGTGAAAAATAAAATATTTTTCTAATGAAATATTTTCTATTTGATTATAAATTATATTTTTGATCGAAAGAATCAGTAAATAAAAGGTTGAATGAATAAATGAAAAGATAATGAAACAAAAAACAAATAATTAAATGACTAAATCAATTGATATATGAAGAAAAATAAATGAGAGTAAAATAATGAATGAATAAGAAAATAAGTGAAATGAATGAATAAGAAAATAAGTGAATGAATGAATAAATATAAGTGATTTATACTAAATGAAGGAATGTAAATGAATTAATTAATAAATGAAAACATAAGTGAGGTTTATATTAAATGATTGAGTGAGTAAATGAAACAAACAATTTCACTTTGCCCCGTATGTACTTGACTAATTGCACTATTTATTGAAAATACAAATAAGCTCAATATTAACTAAATTTTTGCTGCATTGAACATTGGGAGGTCTCAATTAATATTTCAAATGATAATAACAAGAACTTTATCATTTTATAGTAACAAAAATAATTTTTGACTTACAACAAACTATTACAATTTATGAGTACCAATTTTTTAAAATTGCCTGTATTACCAAATGCTTTAATCTTCAGCGGTATTTTTTTCCTGGCTGGAATAGACTACATAAGGTATTATATAGTTAAAATAATACCAGATAGATGGGGCTAAAAGCAGAGTAAATATTTCAACATTTCACTTTGCCCCGTGTTCCCCTACTTAAGCAAGAAATTTTTTATTCCTCATAAATAGAGACGTACCGAGTACTCGGTAACTACTCGGTACTCGGCCAATTTGCTGAGTACTCGGTACAGATGAGTTCGGGATCATTTTTGAGAGCCCGAGCTCGAAAATTTGTAACCGAGCCCCGCCCGATCCCAGGTGATATTGTCTCGGACCAAAGTCCGAGCCCAAAGGAAGCTTTCTTGTATCAAAAACCAAACCTTCTACAATCTGACATGATCTCTCTGTTAATGGAAAATGTTATGTCAAATGTTCTTCACTAACAGAAGTTTCTAAATTTTCTCAAAATGCTCCACTTCAAATGCGTTACTGTATGACATATTACAATAGTAATCGCAAAAAAACACTATAAATAAGCGTTAATTTCTTTTTTTTTTTTTGGTTTAATTTTCATATTGATTGAACTGAATTAAATGTTCCTTTCATTTTCTCACAGTAAGTAAATGTTTATTTGCTTTGAATTTGTTTGGAGATTGACGATTGAATATCTTTGCTTGAGTCCGAGCCCGAAACCTATTTTCGGTTCTAGAGCCCGAGCCCACTTCGGGCTCGGGCCTGAGCTGAGCCCGTCTCATCTCTAGTACTCGGTACTCGGCCAAATTTTGATCAGATACTCGGCCAATACCGAGTAGTTGTAAAAAATGGAATATTGTTAAGTAGATTTTAGAATTAATAAAAGAGTGCAACCATATAATATACTGCAATCATTTACAATTCAGATTTACAAGTCATTAAATTTTGAGAATAATGAAGTTTGTTATGCTTCAATGGAGTAATGTCCGCAAAGTTAATAAAACGTATTTATTAAAAATGGAGCAGTGTAAAAAATATGAAATTTTTATATTATTATGTTTAACGGACTAGAACCAGGGGTGTACACAGGGGGGGGGGGGCATCTGTTGATCCGAGCCTGATGAGGGCCTAATGTTTTTTTAACTAGGCATGAAATATAGAACAATAAATAATATGGAGGGGGACCCGGAAAAGTCATTTGTGATGGGCCCCAAAAGTTCTGTGCACACCCCCAACTAGAACTAAAATAGATTGAGATCATACTTATTATTTATTTGTTTATGGTTAATTTTGAAAATGACCTTTTTATAAAATTTTTGACACAAACAAAATCTTTTACATAATGCGTAATTAAATTTCAGCTGGACTTTTGTTTTAAAAACTATTATATGGACATGGAGGTCTATACTACTATTCCAATTAGTTCGAAATTCATCACGTGTGTGTCGGTGGTTCTTCTTAAAACATAATTGGTACTCGGCTACTCGGCCAAAGTGCTACTCGGTACGTCTCTACTCATAAATGTTCTTTCTTTTTTAATTAAAATATCGTTACTCGTCCTTCAATTTCAATTATATTTAGGGGTTTTAGCTGGGTAGCACAGTGGACCCCTGGGGCGCCTGCAGACCACAGTTTGGGAAACTGCATTAGTGGCATAGTAGGATTATTAACTTTTTAAATCATACTACCCTAAAAGAACTGTGTAAAGTTAAAGACTTAACTTATTAATTGTCAGTAATTTCATACAAAAAAAAAGCTATTGCTGTATTCAACACAAATTTAATGCTTCACATTATCACTGTATACACTGAAATTTGAGAATAATGTTCGATTATTTATATTTATTTACCAAAGTATTTAGTAATAAGTATTTTATACAGGGTTGGCAAGTTTCTGCCGAGGTGGTTAAAACCACTGGTAGAAACCGGTTAAAGCCGGCATGGCAAAAACCACTTTCTGCCACATTTGCGGCAGAAACTGGCAAAAACTCACAAAATGAAAAAAATTAAATTATTGACGTGCAATAGGAAGTGCATGGAAAAAATAATTATTAACCAAAGCACAATTTAATTATGATATTACCACAATTTAAAATCAAATGTTACATTGTTTGGACCCTGCAGTTGCTTCTTAGAAAAGGTGGTTTCTAAAATCTAAACAGTTTCTCAATCTAATATGTACAAATGAGAAACTTTAGAATATTCCTGCAACAGAAGAGCTAGCAAGCAATGCATGAAGGAACAAGCAATGTTCGTGAAACTTTCATCTATTGTATTTTTTTTTTTTTTAACTGGTCCACCATGTAGTAACTGGGGTAGTGGGAGAAATTCAACTGGAAAAATAAGTTTCGAGAAATAGGGGCCATTTGTTTTGCAAAGCTGTGACATTAGGTACAAATGAAGAATTTTGAAGCACTTCTTTTTTCTTGAAGCACAGGATAATTTCGATCACAAACAATTTAAATGAAGCATATAAGTGAGCAAATTAAAATCAGAAATGCCTTTTAATTTTGTCGCTCCTCTTTCCTGAGTAACTATATGATTTTTTGTCCTTTGTTAGATTAATCCAAACATTACAAGCATCTGCAATTGAAAAGTTCCCTTCTCGAACTTAATCAAGGGCATTAGCATAGGATTTTATTTTTTTAAATGATGAAATGAATTTTAATATTGTAGTTTACCTAAACGAATATCATTTAGCAATCACTTAAGTAATTAAAGATGCTTTTTAGTTTTTGCCAGTTTCTGCCGGTTTTTACCGGTTACAACCAGTTTCTGCCACTGGCACGGCCAAATCTAGTTTCTGCCGGCAGAAAGCCAACCCTGATTTTATACCATTTAAGTAACGTAAAACGCATAAAGAGGAAAACTTAAAAGTAGTAATTAAATTTCTCGCCCAATGTCTGTCAAATTTAGGAAGCATAGTGCATTTAGAGAGAAACGATAGCTAAAGCAAACGAGGGTTACTGTTTAGCACCCCAAAGCTTGCAACTGCAAGTCAGGCCTGCGAAATTCAGGTTTTTGAAAAATATAAAATGATTTTTCACTGATCTTTGTTTATATATCTGCTGATTTCGAAAAGGACCACCATTTTATCCGAGCACAGTAGAATTTTACTGCATGCACAGTAGACTAGACTGCGTGAAACGCAAATTCTGAATTCATCAATTTTTTGCTCAGAATTGCTTGGAAATAAGTTTGTAAAAACAAATGCATGTGAAAAAATGCTACAAGAATTTCAAAAAGAAAATATGTTCGATTTTGATTCTATTAAATGCAACAATTAGCATAAAAAATGAATGGTAGAAATTAATCCATTTTGAAATTCAGTATTGCAAGAATAAAATCTTTTCAGAAACAAAATTAAAAATTGGGACACATATTCAATCATTTTAAAGCAAATTCATAACATTTTGTTTTCCTTCTTTCAAAATGATTTATTGTCTGTAAAATATGGTAAACCGTTAAAAAAAAAAAACATATGCACTTCCCGTTGTATCCGCCTCATCTTCAATTCATAAACTTTTTGTCTGATAAGCACTGTAGTCCCAAAAATTTGGGACTTTTTTTGGTTCACCGTAGCTGTTTTAAATCATTTTTGTGCCTTATTCAAGATTTTGCCCAATGTTGAGCCTAATTGTGGCAGTCCTATCCATAAATGAAGCATAGGTACTTCGTATGACTCGACGTTAAATCCCCGTTATCACAAATTTGCCATTTCAACTGCGTTTACGTGCGGACTTTGTTGATTTCAAAAATCTTGCTAAAATTAATTACCAACATTTTAAACTTGTTAATAAATATGAGATGGCAACAGATAAAAATTAGAAAACACAAAGCTTTCTCTGATTTAGTTTTTAGGCCTCGGTAAAGATTGAGTTTTGCGTCTTAATAATCAATGGATTTGGTGTCTGATATTTGTATCAAACAAAAGCCCTTTTCAGGGCCAAATTTTTAACCTCAGAAGAGCGTACTAGAATTGCAGCATCACTTCTAATACAAAGCCGAACATTCAACCTAAATAAAAATGTATAATACTTAGCTGTTTACGCCTAACGTAAAAGATCCGCAAAAGACGGATATCTATACTCATATTCCAATCATTTTTGAAGTACACAACGTGTTTTACGTTTATGTTAAATATTTCCAAACCAATAAATATTGAAGTGTCATTTTTCTCTTTACATTATAAAGATTATCAGTTGTTCATCTCCGTAGTTTCATATAATATATCAAGAAATCGCTGTGAAAATATTCTAATCGTATTCATTGATTTGTAGGGACTCTAGCTCAGCCTAAATATAAACAAGCAACACGAAATCTTAAAACAGAAAGCCCAAAAAGCTAAGTCGGGCCCAAGCGCAGTTGAAATGGCAAATTTGTAATAGCCGGGATTTAACCTCTAGTCTTCGTATGTCCGCCTTGTTGACCAAGAAGCAGGGAACTTTTAAATCACTGCAAATGGTCCAATGGTGGTTCCTGCCAGGTTCTCATAACGTTCTTTTAACTGTACAAACTGTCCAACTGGTACAGATGCCTACAGGCTTCCGTGACAGTTAAAAGACTCCTTTTTGTTCGATCTATAAACAACGGCCGTTCATCTTTATTGTAGGTAGTATTAATTTTGCTCATCGAGATCCGGGAGCATCAATCATAACAATAGACTCAAAGTTCACCTCATCTTCCAAGTCAAGGTCCTTTTCACAGTTTCTGAACTGATAAAAAAAAGATTCATGTAGCTAATAAGTTTTTGCCTTCAATCCAGAGCCTCCCCCACTGCTTCTTTTGAAAGGTCCCACAACACAGAAAAACCAACATAAAATTGATTTTTTCAAGAAAGCAAGACAAAGATAGAATTTTTCCAGTATTTTTCCTAAAATCAGCACCAAAAAATACATAAAGTTCACAACTTCTCTTGTATTATTTTCATCCCAGGCCTGTGTTGTTCATTAGATTGCCAATTCTGTTCATGAACATTTCGCTTATATGATAGGAGCTATTTTCAATCATACTTGTGCCAGGCAAAAAAACAATATCTACAAGTGTCACAAAGCTTTGTTTACTACTACTTCTCATAGAAAACATTGTAGCTATATACAGGCAGGAGTGCTCCGAAATTTCATTGGCTGAAATTCTCAATTTGCTGTAAGAGAAGACGTGAGTATGCTCACCTAAGTACATTTAATAAAAACAGACTTTCGGGCATTTAAAAATTGCCGAATAGTCAGGCAAAATGTGCCAAATAAGGACGTTTTTGGGAGATCACAATGATCATTTTTCAGGGCATCCCTGTATACAGGGTGGCAACAGAACCAAGAAATCAGGGAATTGCAAAAAAAAAATAAATAAGGGAAATTGAGTGAATGAAAAAAAAAATCATTTTGCAAAAATGAGTACAGTAATTTCTTGCACATTGCCAACCTATCTTCTGTTAATGAGTTATGAATAATACACTGCAGTTGATTATCTGATTTTTCTGAATGTCCAAGAATTGAATCTCAATTTAGACAGCAGGTTCGTCGAGGCAGCAGGAATTTCAAATTTTTCCCGGTGGCGAAAGGTGTGTGCTCAGTGCAAATTTTGTCAGAAAACAACAAAAAACACACCCACTTAAATTTAAAACCATTCAATTTTTCGAAGCCGAAGAGGGGAGGGAAGCAAGTGACCCTGCTAAATGACGGATCTCGGTGACAGTAGGTAAGAGGCTGCAACTTTAACTGTAATGTTTTTTATTTTATTCTGAATTTTCCATTCAAGCGATTCTGGCTACGAAATATGAATAATTCTATAGGCAAAGGAGAAACTATCTCCATTCACACATACCATTTGCGCTAATTAATGACTAAGTGCTTTTGCATTTGCTAATTGTCTGAAAGTAATTAATGTAATATAATCATGATTTCAGAAAGCAATCATTTTTTACATTGATTTTGATTGTAGCTTTAAAATTATTCATTCACATTTTTAGTTTAGTTAAAATTTTATATCAAAATCATTTTTTGGGGGGAGGGAAGGGGGGCACTAGGCAAATGATTTCAGATTTTTTTTTTAGTTAGGGGGTATAATATCAGTGAAGATGCAAAATGTAGTTTGGCTGAATACCTAAGCTTCCACTAACTAATGGCCGGAACTTAGGCTGTTGTACATTTGAGCTTTAGCATTAAACTTACAACAAATGCATAATATCCCATTGTTCCAGCTATTAATAGCTTAATAGACACAAAAATAGGAAGAACTCTATGCCTCAGTCAGAAAATAATTTTCATACTTAATTAGCCTGAATTTTGTTTAAAATGTTAAAATTCACACAAAATGAAAAGGAAGTGCAGAAACCCAACCCCCATGTTTTTGAATGCAAACTAAGACCTGTAATTTCTATACATATAAATATACATACAGTGAAACCTGTGTATAACAATACTGTCTATAACAATAAACCTGTCTATAATCTCTACACATATAAAGTAACTTGTCCTATAAACAAAAAAATTGTTTAGGCAGATATCGTGGTATTCAACACTTGTTTTAAGACAATCTAGTCATACTGATTAAAAATATTCATACCATTTGTCTCTATCATCCATCATTTTTGAGATACCTGACCTTAACCATTTATGTATGTTTATAACATTGTATCAAGCCAAACAGCTCATAGACAAGTTACACTAGAGAACATATTGCTAAATAAAGTACTAATTAAGATGGACTATATAGCATCATCTAGTTTAAGGTATAATGCACACAGGGTTCAAAAATATCATGATATTTTGGAAAGTATCCGTTTTTTTTTTAAAAATATATATCGAGATTTTGATATGCATCCAATATTTTCATTTAGCACAAACTCAAGTCTTCAGAATAGTAAATGCATCCTCAAAGCACTTTTTTTTTTCTTATATTACAATTACAATATGTAGATTTAAAATTAAGGTTTCTTTCATTATTTATATCTAATATTTCATTTTGCATTTCTATCAATTATAATGGAGTTAATTTAGCAATAGCTATTTTACTCATTTTCTTCTGTTAGCTACTTTTACAGTTATATGGTTCAGAAATAAGCAATATGCATTAGTCGGTGCAGAGTCATAAGACATTTTCATTTTTGTCTGAGCAACGTTAGGCACTTTTAATAATTAAAATTGTTACATTACTAATAATTTTATGAATATAAAATACAAGTAAAAAAGGAATTTTATATTACTTTGTCATATTAATCATGCATTATTACATCATAAAAATATTATAGTACACAGTAGTATATATAGTACACATAACTCTTTGGTTATTTTTAATAATAAATGAACACTATTACTATGATTAATATACTTTTATATTGAAAATACTGTAGTTGAAAAAATAAATATTGAAAATATCATGATATTTTCAAAATAAATATCGGATGTATATATTGTGATATATATCATGATATATATCGGCGAACCCTGAATGCACTTATAAAATACATAGGTATAACATAAAGTTCTTTAATTTAAATTTAGTTTGCTTTGAATTTCATGGCTGTAGACTTGTGTTTACAAGTTTACAAGTCTTATGTTACAAGCTGAGCATTTGGCAAGTTGCGCTGAGGAATCCAGCAGTGGTCAGCCAACATTGTTGCATTCCATCGAACCTGATAGCGTGACTTAGGGACTGATTTAGAAATTTTAGAAGTGTAAGCACAAAAAAAAAACTGTAGGGTCCCCTTAAATTGCACAATCAAAGAAAGTGCTCAATTGCACATCTTTTCCTCATTGCAGAAGTTTCCATCCCCCAAGAGCAGCGGTGTACCCTCAAAAAGAAATAAATAAATAAAAGCCGACCCCCCTAAAAAAATCTGGTCTACTGCACTACTGATTTTTTGGGGGGTTAACCCTATTGACCCCCCTTCCCTGTGACAACCTTGGCAGTTGCATGGCTATAGGCTGCTATGTATAATCTTAAAAGGAAGTTATGAAGTTACTTAATTCCTGTATCAATGTATTTGTAATTTGAAGTTAACATAAATAAGCATTATACAAAAGATTCAAACATCTTGAAATATTGTAAATTAACAGAAACAAAATAAATGCCATAAGCACTAATAGTGATTTCTGTACTAACATGGAGTGACGGGTGAGCCATCTAATTCTACGCTAGATGTTACTAATCATAATTGTCTCACTTAATGGGTTGTGGTTTTCCACTAAACATATAAACTTTGCTGAAACAGAGCCAGCAATAACAAAGAATTTTTTAAACTTGAATAAAAAAAGTTCTCACAATTTTATAGTTCAAATCAATGGAAAACATTTATATATGTAAAAAAAGAAGTTTCTAATTTATGGGGGCACCTAAGCCCGGGCTTCACAAGTTTACACTTAAATTAGGCCCTGTCCATCATGGTAATGTCCCGATGAAAACGTTCGTTAAACATGTTCATCACTGACGGAACCTAGGTTATCGGGAATGATGTCAAGAAGAGGAATCTTGAGGGACATAATGCACTTCTGCACAATATTCACAAATTCAGGAGATTTATTATTTCCAGAGAAATTGGCCATGCCAAAAATGACTTGAATGCCAAAAATGCATCTTTTTCAGTTCTGCTGAGTAAGTCGATGATCTTCCTTATTTGTGGACCCATGAACAAACCTTCTTCCACTTTTGCATAACTCAACTCGGGAAACCTGTTGAGAATAGGTGCCAAAAAGCATACGAGTGAGTTGTCTAGTGCCTTCACGAAGTTCTTCATGGGCCCTAGCTTTATATGAAGTGGAGGCATAATAATGGAAATATGAAGGGGGACTAAACATTTTTAAAGAGCATTCTAGTTTATATATATATATAATTATATATATATATATATATAATCCATTGTGGTGTTAAAATTGGAGCCCTGAACTACTCACAATCCGTGGGAAAATTCAATGTTCCATTTATTCCAAAAAAAAAAAAAAAAATCTAACGAAAGGAGGATGAAAAAATACATGTTTTTGTTGATATCTTGAAAACCTGAAGTGATAGAGCGAAATAGTTTTCAGATTTGAACTCAGCATGAAAAACTACATTAGAAAAAGTAAACATCATGCCATGTGGCTTGTTCATCAGTGTAATCAAAGCACAGCTAAAACTACTGAGACTAGAAAGGTGGAGTTTGGAACATTTCGGTATATTTTATAACTTTGGCACATGTGCTAAGGGGCAATTTTTGTAAATTTTGATTTGAAGGAGATGAAATGGGATGGGGATATTTTTTTCATACTTATTCACAAAATTCTCGAACGGTCCAGAGTTCAGGGTCAAACCCGGTATTAAAACATTCACAATTTTAACAGGATCATGAATATTCAGGTAGAATGCTATTTGGATGCCTCACTTGCCAAATCAATTAACTCCATAAAACAAAAAGTCGAGAGAAGTGATAAAAGAAGATAGTGTTATCCAATAGGAGTGAATAGGCACTCGTGTTATTTTCTGCCATCACATGGTCAGAAATGTACTGAACCAAAACTTTAATATAAATTCACGTGTAAGCATTGATATAGCACTATTAAAGCAGAAATGAGGATTTTTTAAAAAGTGGAGTTAATTTATTTGGAAATTGAGGCATCCATTATTGTAGTTATTGGTTAAAAACTAAGGTTTTCGTTAACCTGAACATATGTCTATGCAAAGAAATTGTCCATTCTTCCAAAATTTTGTACCATCCAAAACCTTGTTAAAAATGACTACAAAAAAGTTATGAGTGTTAGAAGTACAAATAAATTAATTTATGAAATATTTCAATTTCTCCTCCTTCTGCAGGAGATTAAATTTATCTTGAAGAAAAGCTGAACAATATTGTTTGTTTTCATTTTTCACTTGAGTAGTTCTTGCAATTTTTTAATGCATTAGGGCTTCATCAGTAAGCCTATTGCTGAGTGAAAACTGAGGCAAAGATGAAACTCATTTCAAAAGACAATAAGAGGTTTAGCCCTTTTCTCGTATTTATTTTCATCTTTTCCGAATGATTAGAAATTAACTTTAAAACCCACTGCTTTTTACTATATATTATAAGTTATGCATGTTAATCATTGTCTGTCGAGCCCTTATTCTCTTACATACAGAAGGAATATTTTCAATTTCACACTCAGTCATGAAAAATCGAGAAATAAAGTATGTTTGGATAATTTTGGACAGCTAGGATGATTAGCACTATGTTGCATTTCTTCATTTATTTAAATTAAAATATATTTCAATATGAATAATGATATATCTATTTATTTTTTATTGAGTAAAACTGTTATATGTTTTACTCATAGTTGCTGAAATGATAAAAACATCTTTTCTTCCAGAATTGACTGTTATAAATGTCTCAGAACATCATAAGAAGAACTATTACTTTACATTTAAATCATATGTGTAAAAGGTAATGCCATTGTTGTGAACATATTTGAAACCTATTGTACCTTAAATATATTTATATTGCATTTTTATGATTGTTTTATTGTTAAGAGATTTTTGTTATTGTGGATTTTTGTTTGGAGCAGTAATTCTTAACTTGTTAAGTTGAATGTTTAAATTTTAAAATTGAAAAATGTGTTTGGTGTGTTGATGTCTTTCAAAAATAAGTATTTTAAGCATTAATTTCCTAAAATGGCATTTGTTCCAACAATAAACATTCCAACTCAATCTTCACATGTTTCAGACCATTGTCGCATTTACTTGATGGGCATGAAGGCCCCTCAGATCTATCCTCAACAACTTGAACCAATTTTCTCTTGTCATTACTGTAATAAACCCTTTACCCATCAAGACAAGTTAAATGAACATGTAAAAACACACACTGCAGCAACGTCTCATGTTTGCAGCCACTGTAACAGAACTTTTGCTCGCAAAGATAAACTAAATGCTCACATGTTGGTCCACACTGGTCAACGTCCGCACACTTGTTCCCAGTGCCCTAAAAGTTTTACACGCAAGGACAAGTTGATTGCACACATGTGTGATCACACGGGCGAACATCCGTTTACTTGCCAGCATTGTGGTAAGGGATTTGCTTGGAAGGATAAACTCATAAAACACATTAGAGTGCACACTGGGGAAAAGCCCTATGCCTGCAGTTATTGTGGTAAGGCTTTCACCCAAAATGACAAGTTGGTTACACATTTGAGGATACACACTGGTGAGAGACCTTTTGTGTGCAAGCACTGTGGAAAAGGCTTTGCACGCAATGACAAGCTCACCACTCATGTGCGGTTGCACACAGGTGAGAGGCCATTTGTTTGCCAACAGTGTGGAAAAGGTTTCATTCAGAAAGATAAACTGACCTCACACATGTTTGTACATACTGGTAATTATCCATTCACCTGCATACATTGCAGTAAGGGGTTTGTTTGGAAGGATAAGCTGATCAGCCACGTTCGAACACACACCGGAGAAAGACCATTTGTCTGCAAAGAGTGTGGGAAAGGGTTTGCACAGAATGACAAGCTAGCAACCCACATGCGCATTCATACTGGGGAGCGTCCCTACAAGTGTAAGCAATGTGGGAAGGGCTTTACCCAGAAGGATAAGCTGACCGTTCATACTCGAATACACACGGGGGAACGACCTTATGTTTGCCAGACATGTGGGAAAGGCTTCATTCAGAAAGATAAGCTGAATACACATGTTAGAATTCATACAGGAGAGTGCCCATTTGTGTGCCAACACTGCGGGAAAGCGTTTTCTAAAAAAGACAAACTGACAGTGCACACGCGATGTCACACAGGAGAACGGCCATATACCTGCGAGCACTGTAATAAGGCGTTTGCCAGAAATGATAAACTGACAGCCCACGTTCGTATTCATACCGGGGAACGACCGTTTGCATGCAATCAGTGTGGAAAAACCTATATCACAAAAGGCAAATTGAACATGCATTCAAAAATGCACTTGGAGAAACCGACCTTTAAATGTATTCATTGTGGGCTTGTCTTTGATGCAAAGGAGAAACTGGACTCCCATCTTGTAGTTCATGATGTCAAATATCCTTTTATTTGTAACCATTGCGGCATTGGGTTTCACTGTAAGGACAAATTAAGCACCCACATATTGATTCATATTACTGAAAGTACACATGCTGCATTGATTGTCCATTCTTTGTTGGGAAAATCCTTGTAGAGATCTAATTGATATGCCTTTTTTTTTTCTTCCATAATTTTAGGTATCTTGAGTTATTGTTTATTTTCAAAGTTTCAAAATGTATCAGTCTTGTTGAAATAATTTGTTTTGAGAGCTGTATCAAAAATTTTGTAATTCCAATAATTACTCAAAACATGATTAGCATTGTAGATACATTCAATAAAGACTTGTTTATTACTTCTTTGTGATTCATGCTTGGATTATTTTATTCACATGGAAACACATTAACTAATCTAGTTTGCATCTCACCAAAACACCCAACGGAACAACATACAACTATTAGCATTTTTTAAAATTTATTTATTTTTTTAATAGCAGATAGTGAAATTGTGTGAAACAAAATGGGAACAAATTCTGATTAATATTAAAAGTTTTTGAAATAAATGAATTGCTTTCTGTAGATGGCCAATTTAGAAGTTTCTTGCAAAAATTTCTTCGGGTGTAGAAAACTGGTTTAAAATCTCTTTTTATTTTAAATCAACTACATTTTACAAAAATAAAATGCAGGGCATTTTTCGTTTTTAACTTCAGATGTAACATCAAAGCAGTACATGTTTTTAAAAACATCCATGTACATCGAAATTCTAGTTCAACAAATACATCTGTGATAGAAATAAGCAATGTTTTCAGTAGAAATTAAAATACTTATTTTTATTCCACCCTCTTTTTATGCAGTATCAGAAAATATTTAACTGATTGGCTAAAAGAAATTTTCTTTCAGAAATGAGCTGTCCAAGTGGGACTGATTGGAAAATTTTGGAACTTCAAAGTAGATGAAAAATAAATTCCAATCCAAAAGGTAATAAATGCTCTCTTAATGACCGAAAATTTTCTTCAACCCATAAAAGCATTTGATAGTTGTTATATTGTAAAGCTACCTCAAAGAAAACATTTCAAAATTCCTGTATTTGATCATAAGCAGCATTGCATCATTACGTAGGAATTCATGTACTGTAAATATCCATTTGCATTATTTTCAGTTTGTACTGTGAAATTAGTTTGTTCTCATGATGTGCCATTTTAAATACTTAATGTTACATTGGCTTTTTGAATATATACGCTGATTGTATATTGTTTAACTTACTGAGAAATGTCAGAGAAATATGTTATGTTTAGTTTTTTTATGTGTTAGAGTGTAAAGTACTATCGTTTTCAAAGTTCGTGGGCATTTTACTAAGATTTCAAAATGTTGAAAAATCCCTCCATTGGCGTAGAGATGGCTGTAAATATGGCAGACTTGACCAGCCTCCACATTCCTACCACGCAACCCCACGCTGATTGCGAACATTGCCGTGTGTACTTTGTGGACATAAAAACTCACCAATTGTACACACAAACTGCGCAAGAGCAGAGGCCCTTTGCATGTAACCAATGTGATAAAAGCTTCACACGCAAAGACAAACTCGGAAACCACCTGAGAATGCATTCCGGTGAGTGTCCACACGTTTGTAGCCACTGCAACAAGGCCTTTGCCCGAAAAGATCAGCTCAACGCCCACATACGCATACACACCGGAGAGCGACCCTACGTATGTAACCTATGCAGCAAGGGCTACACGAGAAAAGACAAATTAGGGGCTCACATGTATGTGCACACAGGCCTACACCCTTACCACTGTCAGCACTGTGGGAAAGGGTTTGCTTGGAAAGACAAACTAACAAATCACATTAGGATACACACGGGAGAGCGTCCGTTTGTCTGCAAGTATTGCGGCAAAACGTTCGCTCAAAACGATAAGCTGACCACCCACATTCGAATTCACACGGGGGAACGGCCGTACGTCTGCAAACACTGTGGAAAAGCATTTGCCCGTAAAGACAAATTGGGAGCCCACATGTGTATCCATACTGGTGAACATCCTTACAACTGCCAACATTGTGGGAAAGGATTCGCATGGAAAGACAAATTAACTAATCACATTCGCATACATACGGGTGAGCGTCCATTCGTATGCAAACATTGTGCTAAAGCGTTTGCACAGAAAGACAAATTGACTGTCCACGTGCGCATTCACACGGGAGAGAGGCCTTTTGTTTGCAAACACTGTGGCAAGGCTTTTGCGCGAAACGATAAGTTGACGGCCCACGTACGTATGCACACGGGAGAGAGGCCCTATGTGTGCGTGCACTGCGGAAAAGCCTTTGCCATGAAGGGAAAACTAAATACACACATGCGCATCCACACCGGAAAGCATCCCTATACTTGCAATCAATGCGGGAAGGGGTTCAATCGCAAAGACAAACTCAATGCTCACTTGCTTATACATTTGGGTGGAGGCTCTTGTGCTGCGCTCGTAGCCAAACCTCTCCTTGCTAAAATTCCAGAGATAGCACTACAAGGGCCTCCTGCCATGCTACCACCACCACCTCCACTACCACCACCACAACCACCAGTTACTGACACAAAGCCTCTTGTTGTTGCTGCTGCTGCTCCTCAACAGTAAAGCACATGCAGCTGTATAGTTGCATTCAAGAAGTTTTTTGTCATTGACATAATTGCTGCAACTCTGTGGTGTCAGTGGAACGTTCCAAATTCCAAGACGTGGATTTCGTTGAATCCTTAATTTCATTTGACGTATGGTTCCAAAGTTGTCTCAGGAGACAGAATGAAGTTGAGTGACTCACTTTGTATTCCTTTGCTGTCTCTTGACACAATTCAAACACCCAGAGGCGACTTGTCACACGGACAGGGCATGTGATTAATCAAAAGCCTCTTTTGTTAGTGCACCAAATCAACTGGGAAGAAATCGAATATGTTATGGCAACGAGATCTGTTGCAATTATTGTATCTGCTTAATATTTGAACAAAATACTAACACTAACTCACTCAAAATTAAATTGCAAAAGTGCTTTGAAAATAAGACAGAATTGATTAAATCATGTAAAATATTTTTTTTTATTTTCCTTGGTTGTTTTCCAAAATAATAAATGTGTTCTTAAAAGTGCCTGACAAAAGAGGCTCGTAAATGAAAAAAATAGATTTTAATGAAAAAAATGTGAGTTTAATATATTAAATGTATTCAAAATTAAAAGATCCTGTACTCTTTAAGTGGTATGGTTTACTAATGTGTAAAGCCACAAGTGAAATTGCATCTAGACTGAAGGAATTTACTTTCAAAGTAAATTTTAGGCATTTGATTAGATTTACATTTGTTATGAGATTTTTCTCTTTTAAATTTGATCATATATTGTTATTTCTAGTTACAGTTAAAACAATTTGTTTTTGCTTGTACACTTTAAACTGTGTCGCAAGCTGTATGTGTATGTAATATAATAAATGAATCAATCAAAAGTCTGAGTTTTTCTCTCGCATCATTTAAATTGCACAACATATAAGAAAAAATCACATAACATCAGTGATGATAATGAACCATACCATCACACAGATACTTTTATTTTCATCCAATAGCTTTTTCCAACATTTAGAAAACTCCTATGATTAAGCGGATTTATGCTCTTTGCATTCACAACAGTAACTAGAACCACTCATAGCTCTCAAGTATTTTTTTTTCTTTCCATGTGAAATATTAATTTCCAGAACTTAAAAAAAAAAAAAAAATACAAATTATGAATGTAAACTCTTTAAAAGAACTAAAATTAAACATACATGGGTTAATTATTAATTTCTAATATAGTATGATTTCATTTTCTCTATTTAGAGATGTAGAATTTATAAGGATGTAATTATCTTAAATCAATTGTAGTTTTGTACAATACTTTTTGTCAGTACTGCCTTGACTTCTGACATTTTTCATCCCTTCTATTTTCAGAAAAATGTCTCATTTCTCCATTTCTGATTGAACGCAAAACTTGGAGCAAGTTTTCCTTAAAGATCAATGTTTCGTCGCCGAGGTAATTTTCCAAAAACATAAAAACTGTTTTGCTAGGTCCGTATTTGGTAGGAGAACATGCAAACACTGAAAATAA
Organism: Uloborus diversus; assembly: GCF_026930045.1. Lineage (NCBI taxonomy): Eukaryota > Metazoa > Arthropoda > Arachnida > Araneae > Uloboridae > Uloborus > Uloborus diversus. The sequence goes on from NC_072739.1 coordinate 11,432,391, forward strand.
AATATTAATTTATTCTGCTTATAAAGCACAAACATCACAATGTGCAACTGTATGAGGTAATTATGTGCAAGACACAAACTTTTTTACCCAGCATTACAAAAATCTCAAAATGGCTAACGTTGTGAATTTAAACATACCAAATATACAACCATGTCAACCTCACAACATTTGCCAGCATTGTCACATATACTTTGTAGATGTGAAGGCTGAGCACTATAACATTAATAATAACAGTCAGGAAATAAAAAGCTTATTCACTTGTACATACTGTCAAAAAAATTTCACTCGCAAAGATAAACTGAATGACCATGTCAAGTTGCACACCGGTGAAAGTCCACACATTTGTACATATTGTGGCAAAAACTTTACAAGAAAAGATAAACTCACTGCACACATTCGAATACATACTGGGGAATGCCCTTATGTATGCACCCAATGCGGGAAAGGGTTTACCCGAAAAGATAAGTTAGTCGCTCATACTTACATGCATACTGGTTTACATCCATTTACTTGTCCACATTGTAGCAAAGGATTTGCTTGGAAGGATAAATTGACCAACCATATAAGAACGCATACCGGTGAAAGGCCATTTGTGTGCAAGCATTGCGGCAAAGCTTTTGCTCAAAATGATAAGCTGACTGTACACATTAGGATCCACACCGGTGAACGGCCATATGTATGCAAGCACTGTGGTAAAGCTTTTGCACGCAATGACAAACTAACGGCACATGTGCGAATCCATACCGGAGAATGTCCGTTTGTATGCAAGACCTGTGGCAAAGCTTTTGCGAGAAATGACAAGCTGACATCTCACTCATACACTCACACTGGGAAATATCCATACAACTGCCCTCACTGTGGTAAAGGGTTTGTGTGGAAAGACAAATTGACGAACCACGTCAGAGTGCATACAGGTGAACGCCCATTTGTGTGCAAGCACTGTGGGAAAGCTTATGCACAGAAAGATAAGCTCACCGTGCACATCAGGAGCCATACAGGAGAGAGGCCATTTGTTTGCAAACACTGTGGGAAAGCATTTGCTAGGAATGATAAGCTCACTGCTCATATTCGAATACATACAGGTGAGCGCCCTTACGTATGTGGCCAATGCTCAAAGGCTTTTACTACAAAGGGCAAACTGAACATTCATATGAGAACGCACGATGGGAAACTGCCATACACCTGTACCCACTGTGGGAAGAACTTCAATAGCAAGGAAAAGCTGAGTGCGCATCTATTAATTCATCTTCAAGCAAATAATCCTTGTGTTCCATCATTGATTGTTCAACCTTTGATGAGTAAAAGTTTGCCCATTCAGCCGTTCGCCCATTCAGCCAATGGTGTAACTGAAAACTGATTTTGGGGATAGGGAGAGCTTCTCTCTCAACATATAGTGCTAATACATTCTAGAACATTCATTTGTGAATTATTTGTACATACAATTGACATCTGATGTAAAATATTAAATAACCTATTGTAGCAGTTTTAAATTTAATGTTTTATAGATAAACCTAGACTCTACTTTCTGTGCAATCATACACTGCTAAAAATAAAAGATAATTCTTTTGTTTTTTCATTTAGTGTTAATAGTTCCATACCATATACTCCAACTTCCATTTTTTCCAAGACATTGAATTTCTTCATCAGCCATGAAATCAAGGGATAAAATGTTTCAACTTGCTTCTTTTAAAGCAAGTATTATTAAACAGTTAAAAGTATTATACTTTTGGGATTGAAAGATTTTAAATTCAAGTGCAATCTCATTTTAATCGCCATTAATATATGTATATATATATTTCTAATGCAAGCAAAGTTGTAATCAAAATGAGAAATATGATGATATATATGATATCGAGCACACAAGAGAAATTAAATTTGCCTAAAGTTTAATCTTAAAAACTAAATTCTTAATCATATTCAAGACATTATAAGAATTCTCTATGGTTTCATATCTATTTTACTGTGTTTATGTCACTAATTTATTTTATGAAAGCTTCAAATCGGTTTTTTAAAGCATTTTAATTATCTTTGGGTTACAATATTTTTACTACAATAAACATTTGATAAAAACAAAATTATAAAAGTATTATATTCTAAAAGTATTTGTTTGAATAACCCAGATATTTGATATTCTTGCTTTTAGAAAAATCAAAACATAACCACTGCTTTAATATACAAACAAATAAAATAATCATATTTTTTCAAGATCTCAAAATTTTATGCAACAAATATTAAAAATTAAGGTAATGAAAAACACAAAGAAAAATGAAATTCTGAACATTTTTGCTACAGTTTTAAAAACCTATCCTCTTCTGAAACTATCATTAGAATTTCTGTTTAAAATGATTGGATGAATTTGCAAACAGGTGTTTTTTTTTTAAATAGAAGATTAAGTTTGTATCGAGTAAAAATTTTATGTAGAACAAGATATTTGGGGCAATTTTTTTCCACAAAAAAAAAAAAAAAAAAAAATGTGTGCTGGTATTTGAAATTGGAACACTCATTTATTTAAAGATTTGACATAGTTTTTAAGAAGTTTGAAATTAGTATTGTAAATTTCAAATGGAAATATGTTGTTCTTCATGAAATTTCTTGTTTCATGTACTGGGTTCAAATGTGGGGATATTTTTACATAATACTTCTTATAACATTCTTAATAGGTAAAATTTAATGTACCTCATATTTAGTTATAGTAATTTTTCTGAATCCAAAATGAAAACAATACAGAAACAAATGTAAAAATCAATATCTTGTTTATTTTGAAGTAATTTATTTTACAACCAAGAGCAAATGAAGAATAATAAAATATATGTACAATATTTGACAATGAGTTCCATAGCAACATTGTCATTGAGTATATTTTAATGACAAAATTCAACATATATTTAATACAACTAAATAATTTAACAAGTTTAGAGTTCAAGTATTTAATGAAAGAAACTTTGAACCTTTTGTTACATTGTTATTTTATTTTTTTAATGATATAAGTGAGAGCAATCCATCGTAGACAACTTGCTTTTTTGCTTCACAGGAAATAAGTCACTTGAAAAATTAAACCACAAAATAATTCATAGTCAGAGTTAATTGATAAAGACTATTGGGCATATTAACCTTGAAGAATAAACGCCACTTAAATCATACCCACCTTAATTACACAGTCAACTCTCTATAACTAACAACTCAAAGTTCCAAGGGACCAATTAAAACTTTGAGTTGTGGGAAGTTCCCACTGCCTGCTCAAGAGTTAGGGACCCAAGTAAACTTCAAGATAAAGGAATATTCAAGTTATAAGGCTTTGAGTTATCGCAAGTTGACAATAATATAGCATTTTGATAAATTTTAAAACAATGCTTATTCTTCCTTTATCAATATTATTCTTTATCTCAAAACTTAAAAGGCATCAATTATTCATAGATAAAATAATTATTCATTTCTACATTATCTAATATTTGCTCAATAAAAGAAACGAGTTTCAAGCACTAAATTATTGTTGTATTTTATAAATGAAAGATTTCTACAAAAGATAATTTAGAAGAATCAATTTTTATATTGCACGATTTTCCAAAACAAAGCAAATAAGAAAAAATGATCACATCATTATACACCAATCAAATTCAACAAGATCAACCTCCTTTTTAACAAAGTGCTAGTAATCAACTAAACATTCAAAAAAAATTCTTTTGTTGCTTTTATATATCTTTCACCAACAACAATGGCACAGCTCAATAGTTTTTTTTTTAAAAATGCAATGATTGACCTTAAATCTGACTTAAGTATATGGGTCATTCTTCAGAAAACGTAACTTTTGAACGGAAATATTTTTCAATTTCAAAACCTTTTCTTTTCTTTTTATTCTTACATGAAAGTGGTACCTACTAGAAATAACCATAAACAATGGCCCAGCTAAGTTCCAATTATTTTACTCATAAACAAAATAAAAAATGCCTTGTTCACAAAAAAAAAAAAAAAACTTATATTTAAAAATTGAAGCCGATTTAATATCAAAGTAATTTTGTTAATTGGTGCAAACAATCAGCTATTTTAATGATAGTAGGAATATAATATTAAACCCTCTTAATTAAAGTACGGCTTAATTAGTACTTGTTAAAAAATAGTATTTAGTAAATTAGAGGATATACTGGCAATTTATAATTTTGGTAGAATGCCTATTTATTGATATATTTCCCTTCCATCAGTTATTTTCACCTCAGAAATAATGACATTGATAAGGTCTGTCATGGAGGTGAGGAATTTTTCATTAATATAGGCCTAATAGATAAATTTTTCAGGGAATATTTTTTTCTTCGTTGCTACAATCTGCACATGTTAAGCATATGAAAATATGTTCACTTCTTTTTTTACATTAATTTGTATTCCTGAGATTCAAGTTCACAGAGGTGAGAAATCAGAATAACCATATTAAGTTTTTAAAGCAAAATCTATCTTTTTGTTTTTCGACAAAAACTTCAGCTATGTCTGAAAATAAACAAGGCGGCTCCTTTATATCATGGAATATAAAATTTGATGTCATTACTGCCACATGTTAATGAGAAATGGCATTTTGTGTTTAGGTAACGGAAGTGAAAATTTATTGTATGACATGACCCCTTGTCCTACTAAAAGGAACTAAAACACAATATTAAAAAATTAAATATACTCAGGGTTCGTACGAGTCATGGAAAAAAATTTAGTGAATTTCAGACCTGGAAAAGTCATGGAAAATTGAAGTTTTCGTTCAAAGTCATGGAAAATTATTTAAAGTCATGAAAAAATGTCCTGGGCAAAGAGAAAGTAACAGTTGCTAAAAGAGCATCAGAAATATTGAGTGATTTAACAGTCTTACATATTAAAACTGGAAAATTGAATGATCGCAAAAACAATTCTGAATTTTGAAATCTCATTGCATCCACTTCTGTAGCAGCCGCTCGTCTTTTTTTGGAATGTGATTTTACTGCTTGGACATCACTCGTTTTGCATTTACCATTATTTTCAAGACTTTTTATATTCTGTAGTAGCGAACTTGCACATTCTTGATTTTGCCACGCCCACTTAAAAAATGCAATTCAATTGCATCCGAGTTTGTTTCCATCACTCGTAAAAACTTTATTACTAAATTTATCAGAGTTTATCTCAATTTGTTGAAAGTTTTAGAAAATGTAGATCTTTAATCAGGTGATAAAACACAGAAATAGGGGAATTCTAATATTCTAAAACAGTACTGCCCAACATACGGCCCGCAGAACTAATCCATGCGACCCACTGCTACGTTCAATGTCAGGAATCAAACCCTATGTTCAGGAATTTCTGAACCTATTAATTTATATGCATTTGAAAATGTGCAAATAAGTAAACAAGTACATTTGAATCAGAAGATTTATTCGCTACTGAATGTTTTTCTTTATTTTAAACATAAATATTTGGTTTAGAAACATGAATTTACTGAAGAATGGCTTTTCTTTAATGAACCAAAGTACTGTCAAGCTATGTGTATGCTTAAATGCACTGCTGATGCTAAAAGGCAACCTTTGAAGCAAATGTATTGAAACTTAGTTTTAATGACTCATTCAACCTTTGTCCCATTCATTATCATTTTACCTGTTTATAAAGATTATTAGACATTTAAGCACCGTTATATTTCATTCACTGTAGTTTTACTAACTTTACTAAAAGTTATATGATGAAGACAAATAAGAATAGAGTAGTTTTTAGGTGTACACTGATATTTTTTCAGTCTCAAGTAAGTGTTTCGATGAGGTAGAAGCATTCACGTAGAAGTTTCGCTAATGCTCATTTCCAAAAAATTTCCAGTTTGAAATTAAATAGTACTATTCTCATCATGTAACAAGGTCATGAAATTTTTTTATGAAGTCATGAAAAAGTTTTGGAAAAGTCATGGAATTTTTTCATCCGAATAGGGTATGAACCCTGTATACTTAAACAATTAGTATTTGAGATACTTGTGAAAGGAATAATAAATAAATAAACATACACTTTTAATTAAACAAGTTATTGAGCAACATAAACAGTAACACTATGTGTGTGACATGCCACGGAGGTGAGAATTCACATGTTGTAAACCAGAAATATACTAAAATAAAAATTATTATTATTAAAAAATTGTTGGCAGGTTTAAATAGATATATTTTTGATGAAATTAAAAAGCATTGATAAATGAATTGGTCTTAAAGTTTTTCTGTCAAAGGCGTGTGACAGAAAAGTTACACTTTTTGAAGAATGACTCACATACTTTCTTGCCATAACACTGGAACAAAGCTAGGTTACATATTGTTGCCTGAGAGCAACAGTAAGACACCTAAGCCAAGAAATAACAGTAAGATATCCAACTGTTGTTTTGAGGCATAAATGATAAAATCAATAGTGGCAAATACTTGAAATTTCTTCAAACTTTAAATATTAATTTACTACAAAAACCAACCACTACACAAATAATAAATCATTTGTTTACATTGTAGTCCTTGAGAAAACAATCATTCCTTTGTGTCACAAGCCACAAACATTTAATGAAAGTTGAACACATATTTTATTACCAAAGCTTAGAAAAGTAGATGTATTGTTGAAGAGAATATATTTTACTTTCCTTACAAAGGGCTAAAGCTTTCACTTGTAAGGGTTCAATATACTACAATCGATATAAGGCAATACAAGTTGAGTGTTTAATTCTCGGGTAAGTTGAATCCTATAAATTTTAATTGTCCACTATGGTAGCTTTTATGCCTTGTTAAAAATTTACAAGATAGATATTCCAATTTTGAACAATCATTTCAGACATAGGTACTACCTGAAAAACACCAGCTACATACAGTTAACTCTTGATAACTCAAAGCTCCAAGATACCTGCGAAAACCTTCTGAGTTATGGGAAGTTTTCACAGCCATTTTAAGTGTTTGGGACTCAATAAAAACTTCAAGATTAGGGACTATTTGATTTATCGCAAGTGGATTGTATGTAGTATCATATTTTCTCGTTACTTGCAAGCCAAAATAATTCAAAATTAAGTGTTCTGCTGATTTTGTAGAAACTGCATAATTTCATTCCACTAAGTTCTACAGCTTGGTTTTTCAGGCATGCCCAGGAAGACTTTGAATGCCTCTTTTCTTTTTGGAAACTGAGTTGATATAATTTATTTGCACCTTCATATACAGCAAAATACTTTGACATTTAATAGCCTTTTTGACCACTCCATTCCCAGGGAAGCCCCAAATCTAAATTTTCTGAGTGAAACTCCCAAGCTTTCCGAATTGATGAAATGTAAGCACGCATTAATACTCATACCTACATCGAATGAAGAGAGATAGTCACTGAAACAAAAAAAAAAAAAAAAACAATTGCAATATTTCAATGCTGTCTTCAAATTTGTGGAATTGTAAGACAAAATTAATGAACAAAACTTTTTTCAAAGGCTACAGTAACTATAATTGGGACTCCCCTGTCCATGCTTAGCCTACAATATTGCTAATAAATCCATTTTCCTTACTCTAGCCAAATGATGTCTATAATACCAAAAACTTTTCTTCTATTTAATTAAATTAAAGTATAATTTTCATTCCTAAACAATAATCTTGAGTAAGTATGGCCGAAAAATTCACCATAGTCATATGTGCCCATAACTAAATTACACGCTTTTATTCGACTAGTTATCGGCACAGTAGGCTTAAAGGAATCTGAAATATTTTAATAAATGGCAAAAATACACCTAAGGTAGGAAGAAAAAAAAGCTATGGAATAAGTACGTGATCTGGTGAAAAAGAGCAATGTCAGTTCCTTATGAAAGAAACACTCTTGAAAAACTTGAATGCAAAAAAAATTCACTATTGGCAAGTGAAAAACATTAACGTAATAAATCACACTATAGATGAAAGCTTATGTTTGGAATGGTGTCGGTATTCTTAAAAGCAGTGGCGCACAAGGGTGCCCATATGGGGGGGGGGATAAAATGGGGGCTAAGCCCCCACTTAGAAATTAGAACTTTTATGCTTTTAGTACTTTTTTCTTTGAAAAAATTTAAACACATTTCTTTTCTATCCATCAATGAATAAGTGATTAAAATTGTCGAATTTTAATGACTCTAATTTGTACTGAAATCGGTTTTTATGGGGAAAATATCCGAGTCCCCCCTTTAAATTTTGTATATGGGCGTTCATGGTGGCACACACAGGAATTTCTCAAAGCAGGTCCAGAATCGAAGGTCCACAATTCTCATATCAACATCTCTCCAACACGAATCGAATCGGAACATATTCTTTTGATTTATTGATTGTCAGGAAGAAAACACATTTAATAAAAAACAATTGAATAATTACTTAGCACTAGTTAATAAAACAAGTTTATGAATAACAAATATTTAGTTAAAATACCAGAAAACACAAGAATGAATTGTATTTACTTTTCTCATTGTTAAAAATAAAAACAGAAAAGCAAAATCATCATTCTAGAACAATTAATGTCCACATACAGTTTGATTTTCTAGGGAAAAAAAGAGAGAAAATAAATGTTTTTTTTTAATTCATTAAATCTGAACTTATTGTTACCTTTGCTTGGAAATATTTTACGTACAACATACATAGGATTATAGTCGATTAAAAAAATCAAGGGCCGTGAAAGGGGTCCGCGCCCTCTGGAGGTAGCACTAATAAGGCTGGAACGCCCTTTGTGTGCGCCACTGAATGAAAGAATATTTTCAGAAACGACTGATGTTTCTTGAATATTGATTACAAACTTGATGATTATAATACAAGGCAAACCTGCCCATTACTGGTTGGCTAACCATAATTATTCATTTACAATATATACATTTTATTGAAACGTCTTAGTCTCCCCTCCTTTTTTTTTTTGGAAAGGTAGCACATGTAAACTAAAAAAAATGCTATTGAAATAAGATAGAAAAAACAGTAAATAATGATTTATAAAAATTAGCTATACACTATAGTGTCATGATAACAAAAGCAAATTTGGCCAAAAAGGAAACATTTCAGTGACATTTTAATAGAATACGTAAGGTTAAAAAAAAATTCATCTACTGAAAAGAAATAATGCTGGGGAAGGTTCGATACAGTCCTGAATTTTAGGCATCAAATCCAAGTGCTGTTAATGAAAATAAATCTGAACGTTTTTTTTGTCACAAGATGCACTCAATGACTGCATATTTTTAACCGTCACAATCTTGATTAGTCAATTCCAAATTTAAAAAAAAACAAATAAGAGCTCTACATAATGGCTGCTACATATAATCTTTACAAAATAAAGTTTGAACAAGCAAATTTTTTTAAAAAATTGATCTGGCACAGGCTAAATAAAAATTGATTAAAAAAGAAAAAAAAACAACCAAATAATGTTTTGACCTGGAAATGCATATATATTGAAAAAAATGAAAGAAAAGAACGTAAAATATTTAATGGGTCAAATTACGTACGGCCAACTATAGGTTCTAGATCCAGCAAAGACACTTGGTGGTCAAATGATAAGGATATACGAGTGATGTAACTACGGCAAAAATATGAGTCTTTTGCCGAGTTTCAACTAAAGATGAGGGAAATTTGCTACATCGTCCGACAAAAGTTAAAATAAATGAATCTAAAAAACTAACCAATTTGGTTTATACAGTGATTTTGGTTTTAGTCCAGCCATAAGCAAACTTTTTAAAAAATATAACAATCATGCTTTTATTTAATTCAGTAAAATATTATCAAAGTAATAACAAATAACCTCGTTATATTCAGATATACTGCACTTTTCTTTTGTCTCTCAAAAAATTATGCATGAAATAAAAAGAGGCGTGACATTTGACCTCTCATAAAAAGAAAAAAACATTTCTTTTTCTCAACCAATGAACAAAATGGTATTTTGTTGCAGTTTAAGCCGCAACTTTCGATTTGTTTCACTATAAAACAATAGGAATATTAAAAAAGTTTAAATTTAAATCAATTGGTAAGCTAATTTTCATGGTTTTGTTAATAAAATTTTCCTATAATAATAAACCAATATTTTGTAGAGGTTACATGTCATTAATTGAATCGTTTTTTCATGATTTCAGTTATATCGCGATTTTTTCTTGTCAAGCACGATACAACAAGAGGTTACTGTATAATAAATTACTCAAGCATTGGTAGTCAAAATTATTTGTATTCATAGTAATCTGATTACTTCTATCAAAGCAAATATTGAGACACAGCACAACTGTTTGATAATTCAAATAACATGTAAATTGGGAAACTACCAAAAAAGCATTTCTGAAGAAAGTTCAGTTTGCATTTAAATGCATAGCAGCTCTTTTTAAAATATTGTTAGGGGACATTTTTTTAATGAAATGACATGTATGACAAGCATGGAAAAAAACTTCAATTTAAATTGAAGTTTTTTACCATGCTTGTCACCAGTTTCTTATTTAAAACACAATGGAGGCAAAATGCTTCATTTTCTGCTCTAGACCAGCTTTGCTTGCAACTGCTTTAATGAAGAAGCAATTACCGCCTTTTTTTGGGGGGGGGGGAGTGCAAAAAAAAAGCCATGTATCTTTCACATTGTCTTAAATATTCAATGGATACTACTTTACCCTTTTCTGAAAAAAAGAATCTTTTTTTTTTAAAAAAAGGATTTTCAACTTTGATTCACCATTAACTAACATGGAAAGTAGGTTATCAATCGATCAAAATTATCTTGCGTATTTGGTAACAAAACCCCACAGTGTTAAAGATTTAAAGGTTAAGGTTTTTTTTTTCAACACCTTTAGATGCATCAAATTTTTCCTAGTAAATTCAGGCTGTGCTAGAAGCATTATAAAGTATTGATGCTTTTGTATACAGTTCACAGTTGTTATAATCAATAATACTATACAACAGATCCGAGAAATATTTCAGAAATTTCTTTTTGAAAAATACTTCGTGCAAATTGCAATGACTAGATTCAAGGAAAGTTAATTTTATTATTAACATGCAGTTTATTTCAAAGGCCTTCAACAAAAACTGCACTTTGGATTCCGTTTTCAACGGGAGAATCGATGAGCTTCGACAGGCGAGACACCTCATTGGACAATGTTTCAATATCTTTCTGCAAATGCATGTTTTTGGTGAGAGTCTCTTCCAGCATTCGCTGCATGCGACGGTTCATTTCTTTTAGATTCTCATCTCCACGGTCCTTGATGAAATCAACGATTCGCTTGATGGTCAGTTTGTCCTGAACGGTGGAAGAATGGTGATCAGAGCGACCTTCCATGCAGTAGAACTGAATCAGTGCCGTCTTTTTGAGAACGTCGTCCACGAGGGCTTCATTGCTCATCTCTAAGTGATTCACTTTCTCCTCCAGGGTCCAATTCTTTTGCTGCAGTTGGGTTACCTTGGCAAGAAGGCTGCTCGTTTCAGTTTCCAGCATCGTTGGTGAAACTCGATTCGGTGACTCATGTCCACCAGAAGAAGTATCACTTTGTACAGTGCCATCTTTGGCTTCACGCTCTGCAGTGCCACCGGATACGTAGCTCCACGAACTTATGCTGCTGGCATCCCCTTTAGGTTTGTCGAACGGACCCGAAGACTGCAGAATGTCATCAACGGAGCGATTCTGCTCATTCAGCACCTCTTGTAGACGTTCCTGCAACTTCTCGGCCCTATTTCTCTCAACAAGCAACTGACGTTTCAGATCTTTTACCATTGTCAGTCCTTTCTTTTCCTGAATCTTTCTCTCATCTACAGAATCTTTTGCTTCTTGTTGCAGAAGTTTAACTTTTTCTTCAAATTCTATTTTCTCAGCTTTTACAACCTCCAATTGAATATTCAAATCTTTCATGTTACTTTCCATTTCTTCCTTCAACATCTCAACAGTTTCTGAATGTACCTTGTCTTTTTCAGCCAAGCGATTCTCGTGCTCCATAATAGTACTTTGTAACTTCTCTTCCAGCTCTCTGAACTTATCATCTGCACTACAACGTGAAGAGCGAAGTCTTTCCACTTCCTCTTTCAAAGATTGCACTTCATTTCTAGCATCTATGAGTTTCAATTTAGTCTCCTTTTCTTTATCAAACAGTTTTTGCAGAGCTTCTTGCTCTTCAGATAGCTGTCTCGTCAAATTCTCTATTTCCTTGGAATGTTTATTTGTGGTGTCCAGCAGATGGTTATTCATTTCATCCATTAGTTTCTTCCGCTTCTCGGCTAGCTGCGTTTTTTCTGACAGAGCTTCCTCTATTTCAGATTTCTGCCTTTCTAAATTCTGTACTGTTCCATGCAAGTCTTCAACTTTTGATTCTAGCATTTTCTTTTGATTCTCGGATTCAAGTAACTGTTTATTTAATTGCTGCATTTTTTCTTGGATGCTGATCAATGACAATTTTGTTTCATTTACAGAGCAGTCAAATGTAGCTTTGTCCCCAGAAATATCAATTGTTGCAACCTTCTCTTTACTGACATTTTCAATATCAAACTGATCATTGAATTCTAGAGCATTCCTGAGCTCAATTTGCATGTCACATATTTGATTTCGCAATTTTTGTATTTCTGCATTTTTAGATGATTCTAACTCTTCGAATGACTTTTTGTTTTCACTGAACAGTCTTTCTTTTTCTTCCTGAAACTGCAAGAAACTCTCTTGTTTCTTCTTTAACTTCTCACTAAGTTTTTCAAAATCATTTTGAGCTTTCAAAAGCTGCTCCCGATATTCATTTTCCAATTTTCTTAAGTTTTCTTGCAATATTTTCTTTTCTTCTATTAAAGTCTCTAAATTCAAATCTAACTTGCTTTCAGAGTCAGCTTGGGGATTTCTAGTTTCAGTCTCATAAGAAGCTAACAATTTTTTAAGGGCTGCATTTTCTGCTTCCAGCCTGATGTTATTCCCTTGGGTTTCAACGGACAATTGCTGCGACTTGACTAATTCTAACTCTTTTTTAAACTCATCATTGGCAGAAACTAAGGAGGAAATTTCGTGCATTAAAGTTTCATTCTGCAGACGAAATTCATCCTCCTGAATTTGAAGTTTGGATTGAAGAGTCTCATTTTCTTGAATAAGCTGTTCAACTTCCTTGGCGTTTTTACTTCTCGAGATTATCTTTTGAGATTTAGCAAGTTCTTTTCGAAGATCATCTAATAATGCATTATTCTGCAGTAATTCAGTTTGAATTTTCACGTTCTTCTCTCCTAATGTATAATTTTTTGTACGAAGTTCTAACAGCTGCATCTGCATTCGCTGGAATTCTTCTTCTGATAGTGGGGCAGTCATGGTGCTAAATTAAGAAAGAAAAAATGGTGTAAATACTCACAGCAAAAAAAAAATAAACATGATTTTAACAAGAGCTTTATAAGAAATTATTATAGAGACCTGTTGTAACAGAACTATACAAAATACTGGTCAAAAGTATTGTAAGTTTGAGAAATGTAGCATTTTTCTAAGATAAGACAACAAAAATAGTAGGTGCTTTTGAAATCAAACTGATTTTTTAAAATGCAAAAGAAGTTTAAGGGAACAACAAGCAAAGTTTGACCCCGTGAAATAATGAAAGAAGTGTACCAAAACCTTGTGGATTCCGTGCCTAAAACAGCGACTACAGTAATCAATCGAGAGGCGTCCCCCTGTTCTTTGGTTTCAATTCCCAGTTTATTTTTCCACTCAAAGTAATTTGAAATTGCTGTATTTCATTTTGCTTCAGGGGAGCTGAAATGGCTTCCGATTTCTTTTAACCTGAACATTGTTGGTCTCCAGGGGTGCCCATCCCCCCCCCCCCCCCCCCCCCCCCCAAATTTTCTCATTCCATTTTTACTTTTTTATTTTTAGTTCTCTTTTTTTTTATTTTTATTATAAAAATATTTTTATTTATTTATTTATAATTATTATTTTTATTAGAAAGGTTCTGTGCTATGCCAATTCGCAACTCCAACGAACTATAGGGGGCACTGAAGTCACTGTCTAATGGCGGACTTAAAAACTAAAACAAACGCACATGGTAACGAAGAAAATGCTAAAAGTGTTGTGATTTTTGTTCGTACGTATGATTTTTTCGCTGTATTCTTTTTAAATTAATTTTCAAAGTCTTGTGGATATTCTGGCCCATGTAGAAAGAAATGAGAATTCAAGAAGCATTACTAAACGTCAAAGATTAATGCAAACTACGTAGTTCGTAGTTCTAAGCAGCTATTTCCACGATGTTGAATTCGATATTTATCAATTCTTGATAAAACTAAATAATAATTGTGGCCTGACAAGAATAACAATTAATGCTAGAAAATTCAATATGACGTTACAAATTGTTATCGAAAGAAGATACTTTTTTGCCTTGCTTGGCTAGCGATTATTGTTTTCCATTTGTAGCTGAGTTATTTCTCTCGAATTCCCGAATCGGTTAATTTAAAAATTTTCTGTTTCGATTTTTCTGATTTCTGAGTTACGATTTAATTGTGTCATGTTATGCAAATCATCAACAAAATTCTCATGGATATATGGTGGTAGTTTTCTTTTCAGTTGATTGACCATTATTTCTTTTCACTTATTGAATTCTGTAATCTTACTACCATTTTATTCCACTCATGATAAAAATTAAAAATGGTTTAACTAAAAATGCGAAATCTTGCCAAGGCTACTTTGCTCGCACTATACTAAAACTATAACCCTAAACAAATTTGGCGAAACCTTTCAGCTGAGGATAAAAGGAATAAAGTAAATTCTTTCTCGGTTATTCATTTTGTTCTACGATAATATATTCAAGAAAATATTTTGCATACTGTCCATTCCAACTAAATACTGCTGTAAAATATGGTAAGTTTAATTAATTTAAGATTAAAAAAATCCCCATATTCTTACAGATTCATACAAAACAATAAAAATTTTTACCTTTTATAACGTTATCCAAGTTTGTTAATCCAGAATTTTCGCTTTCACCAATTATTAAGGAAATAATGAAAACTAACATTATTTTGAGAAGCTCGAAAATACTACTAAGGGACGAATTAATTTCTGTAGCTGAAAGCAAACTAAGACACATCGATTGCGTTAATAAATACTCAGAACAAACTGCCTGTGTTTACGTCAACAGACACACGTGGAACGCAACGTGGCAATGTTTTAGTTTCATTTGCAGTTTTGTAAATCACTGCAAGGTAGCGTATTCGAGCGCTGGAATTCCGAATAACATACACGCACACAAACTAAATAAATAAATGAAATAAAATGTAAACAGAAAAGAAAATGAAATAAATAATTTAAATTAAATAACAAAAGAATTCAAATAAATAAATTACAAAATCCCCCCCCCCCCCAAATTTTGATGGCACAACTTGCGCCATAATCCCCCCTTGTGGGCACCCCTGTTGTTCTCATACATTGTTTTATGAAATTAAATAATAACTAGTGCACAATAACTCAATCGTAACTTGCTTTTAAGCTAATTGAACATTTTGATCTAAAAAAGTATCAATTGAATTGCAAAAAAAAGAAAAAAAATCTTTGGGGGAGGTCTCATGCTTGACAAAATGCTATTCTTCTCAAGCTTACAATACTTTTGCCCAGTAGTGTACATATTAGGGATGCGCCGATTAATCGGCTACTTTGCCGATTATTTATAATCAACTAACTTTTGCCAATTAATTGCTGGAAAAAATATTTTTCAAACTACTTTTTCTGAAGCATACCTTCTACAAGCATCTATGATGAACACCTTTGTTAACAATAAATAAAGGCAATTTTCAGCAAACATTACTGTAGTACACAGAATGAAAGTATACAAAGTAAAAAAACAAATAGTTTAGAAAGTACGTAAAACTGAATGAAATATTAAGGATCATTTCCTAAGTTTACGTGGTGATACCCTCAGCCCTACTTTCATAACACAACCTTTTTTTCCCAGTTATTTTGCTCCTTGTAACTACAGTAGACCCTCGTTTTATGCAGTGGTTACCTTCCGCGTAAATTAAGACTTAATAATATAGTGTTAAAATAGGGTTAGGTTTCTCTAGATGAAAAAAGAACCTTCATGTAGTGATAGATAAATATTTATAATAAGTTTGTGTATTTATTCCGACACATATGCACAACGTGCATACAGAAAACATGGATTAACTTAGTTTTTATCCAGTAAGTTACCACCCTATACCAAGGGCTAAGGCAGAAATACATGAAATACACCGGCAGCTCAGTCAATTCCAGCCAAGGACTACAGTTTCATGCTTATTAGCACTTATCAGCCCGGCATAGGAGTGACTGAGCTGGAGGTGGAAAACCTCTTAAGGAAGCCAAGAGTGCCAAACAAACTGGTAGCTAATACAGAATTAGCACTGATCAGACGAGTGACCGAAACAATGGTTCCGTTCAACTTGAAGATTGAATGCAAGGCAGGAATATTCAGTAAGTTACCACCTTATAGCCAGGGCTAAGGCAAAAATACATGAAATACACCGCCAGTTCAGTCAATTCCAGCCAAGGACTGCAGTTTCGCCTTAGCCCTGGCTATAGGGGAGTAACTTACTGAATATACCTGCCTTGCCTTCAATCTTCGAGTTGAACCGAACCATTGCTTCGGTCACTCGTCTGGTCTGTGCTAATTCTGTATTAGCTACCAGTTTGTTTGGCACTCTTGGCTTCCTTAAGAGGTTTTCCACCTCCAGCTCTGCCACTTCCCTAAGCCGGGCTGACGAGTGCTAATAAGCATAAAACTGCAGTCCTTGGCTGGAATTGACTGAGCTGGCAGTGTATTTCATGCAACTTAGTTTTTATTTCTAAAAAAGAGCTGGTTATGATATTCTTTTGGTAGCCATTATTATTTTTTTTTTCTTTGTAGTTCTTTGTGGGGCATTAAAGCTTCCATGATCACTCATCCAAAAATCATTTGTTATTATCAAGGAATGGCACAAAATTTTCAGTGTGGCTGATTTATTATTTGTTATTTTTTCTACTTTAAATATACACATGTGTACAATGTTGAAATATTTTTCATGTGTTGATACTTTTCTCCTTCAACCCATAGTACTTCTAGGTAATCATACAGTATTTAGAAAAAAATTCTTGGATTAAATGACTGCTAATAATTAAAAAATAAATTTAAACTAAAAGTACTTGTACATTAGCAAATTGATCGAAGGCTACCCCCTATTTTTTTTTTTTTTTTTTTTTTAAAGTTCATGTCAAGTTAACATAATGTAACTTTATTAACAATAATATGAAAACTGGATCAAAGGAATTGAATGAAATTTTGAAATTATTTTGGGAAAATACGTAAAATTGAGAAAAAGAAATCTTCCCTCAGAAATAAACTATTAGTTATACCAAAGTCAAAATTGTAGATCATCATGATCATTGTCTGAGATATGTAGAAAGTTGTTTAATGTAGGGATAAATGGAAACATTAGGAAAAATAAAAGGAAACAAACCCTATTGTCATACATATGGTGATTTTCAAAACCAAACTATTGATAAGTAAAGATTAGGTAAAATAAGATGAACATTCTAGGAAACTCTGATACTGTCGATTCCGGTTAATAGGACCACAATGCAACAGGACCGTTTTGGTTTCAATAACCGGCTGGTCTGATTAAGCGAACAGGACCTGTGTAGCTTGACCGAACATGCTATACACAAAACATATAAATGTCCTTATGATTACTGTGAGCCCCATATATATGGTAAGCATACAAAGAAGAAAAATTGCTGTTTACAAATTTTTTCCATAAAAAAAAAATAAAGTAAAGTGAATAATCTTTTTACTCATAGGCGGATTTAGGACTGAGTTCCTGGGGGGGGGGGGGGGGCAGGATTTTTTTTTTTTTTTGAGTAACATTTTTAATTGCCCTCCCCCCTCCCATGTTTTTGTCTGTTTTCTGTGATGCGTAAGGCCATTCTTTACTTTTGTATGTATCGTTTTCATTTCTGTGTGTAATCATGCTGTCTTTTTTAAATTGACCTTAAAAGAGAGGGGGCTGGTATTAAGAGGGTGACGCAGTGCTCCCTTTTAAGTGGGATATAGAATATCTCCAGTTTTAGGGGGCCCGGGGGTTACTCCCCCGGAGTGCATTTTGTAAAATGGATATAAAATTCTGCATTTTGAAGTCTTATAAGGGTTAATTGGAAATAATAGGCAAATATTTTTTTTTTAAGTTTTATGCTTTAAAAGTGCTTTGTGATGCAAGTTAATACTTTAAAAGAAATGGTGCATAGATTTAGAGAATAGATATCAAGAGAGTCAGCGCTGTGTCCAAGGGGAGGGTTTTAGGGGTTAAACCCCTCTCTTGGGGAAAAAATAAGCAAAATGAAGAAAATGTATATTTGACTTAAATTTACTTTAATGAGAAAGTTTGCGTTCAGCGTTTTTATTTTATTTTAATTTTCTCCCTGAAGTTTTTTGCGATTTACAACTGCTAAAGCCTTACAAACTGATGTAATATTTCGGAAAAAGTATGGCGGACGAACCGCTGACTGATCTACCAATGCAAAGAAAGAATATTGCTTATTGTAAGGAGCTTACGGTGAATTTGGCCTTTGTTACATCTATGAAGATGCATTAGTGATTGTGCTTGGCTACGTAATTTGCATCTGCAAAGAGCTCTTTCTTGTTTAGTTTATTAAGCATTATTTCAGAACATAACAACCTGATATACATTCTACATTATAAAAGAATTTGTGAAGAGTTTTTAATACTCATTGCAATATACTACATAGTAAACAGATTTAATTAAAAAGAAGCAAGCAAAGTTTGATTAAAACGAATCTTGTGAAACGAAGGAATACTTTGGTAACTTATACAGCTAGAGGTATCCTTCAAGAATACAGCAGTCCTTACATGTGAATAAACGCCATACTGGGATCGGCAATTTGTCGTAAAACTAAAAGCTGTAAGGGGTTGAATTCTCCCCCCCCCTCTAGTGGTAAGATTAAAACCCCTCCCTTTAGGAAAATCTGGACACGGGCCTGAAGAGAGTAACATACTACCCATTTGAACAATTCTTAATTTATACACTTGATAAGAAATAAAATTGAAGCACACTTTGCTTAGGAGTTTCAAAGACTTGTCTAATTATTTTCAAGGTTTGGTTGGTTAGATTGGGTTTTTGGCTCAAGAGCCTTGTAGGCTATACTGCGCCAATTCTTTTCAGGGATTTTAGAACCTATCAATAATTTGCACTTTCCAGTCTCTGAAATTGAGTAGTAGATTATACAGTTGTACAGTATTGTTCAAACTTTGTAAGAAACGGCTATTTCAAGTTTAAAAGAAAAAATAAACTTTAATTTCCTATTCAAAAAAGAAAAAATCATGTTTTTTTTTGTTATAAGATTTTGGAAGATAAGTTGTTACTTTATAAACTCCTCCCAAAACTGGGGGGCATTGTCCCCTTTGCCCCCCCCCCCCCACAAATCCCCCCCCCATGCTCTTCTAAACTATTCAAAAACGAAAAAATAATGATTTTTTTTTTAATTTTTGGAAAATGTGTTCTTACTACATAAAGTCCTCCCAAAACTGGGAGGGCATTGCCCCCCTCTGACCCCCCATAAATCCGCCCATGTTTTTACTCATCCCAGACCGATATGGTTTTAGCTATTCTTTCCAGTTAGTATCGATTCAAAAAATGTGAGACTGAAAAAATAAGTGCTAAAAAGTACTAACCGGTCATTACAAATTTCCAAAGAAATTTAAATTACATATTTTACAACCAAATTGAAGAAATTTGAAATTTGACTGAAAATTTGATTTCTGCTGAAGCAGTGCTGCCATGAAATGGGAGTTTCGTTAACCGTTTTTTCCTGTAAATATTGCTAGGAGGTTTAATTTAAAGTTACAAGGAACCCTTATTAATGTTAATTACACTGACTATTAAGTTTGTTGTCTTTTTCATTTTAAATTTTTTTCCCATTTGTTCTCACGTTCCTTGGTCCGATTAAACGGATTTCTGGCCCAATAAGCGAATATTAGGCTTATGCTATGGGCTTTAAGATTTGGTCTGAATAAGTGGCTGGTCCGATTAACCGGTGATCCAATTAAGCACATCCTACTGTATTCTCAAACAACTGCAGAGGTATCACCAATGAATGTAGATGCTACTCTAGAATCAAGTTGTTAAGCAAAGTTTAATGATCTTATATTTTCCTTTCTCGCAGCTCAAATGTGATGAAATATTTAATTTCCACTACTTTAACTGATCATGCTATTTTTGTACTGCAACTTAAATGCTTTCATTCAACCCATATACATTTTATTTTCCGAATTTAAAAAAAAAATAAATAAATAAACCTACTTCAAAACAGAGTTATGGGGAAAATCAAATTTTTGTTCATCTACATTCTAAATTGTCCAAAAGAGTAAAAAATAAATACACGAATGACAAAAAAAAATTTAAATGCTAAAATGCTATTTTTATAATCAAATTTTTATGAAGTATTTGAACAAAATTATGAACTAAGAATAGCGATCGATACATTTGTTAGAAATGGAATGAACACAAATATTATTTAACTAAAAAAAGAATCATTGAAAACTCTGGGTCCCTTAAAGTAATAATTAATTTAGTTATATATATGATTTTAGGTGCAAATTTTCTGCTGATTACAAAACTTATGTTCAAATGTATAGTTACCACAATTCATATTGTTTATGGAATTAATTTATTTTCTAATTTACAGTCAGAAATTTGTTTAAAATTTCTCTGCTTAGATGAATTTGACAAGAAAATTAAATTTAAATTACCGTATGTACTTGTTGCATATAAGTTGAGAAACTTAGTACAAAAAATGAGGTAAGAGATAAGGGGTCTACTTTTACATGGGGCAGAACTTCTGAAAATTTTTCCAGTAAAATTTTTGGGAAAAAAAACCCCACTAGAAAACATGTGTTAAGGTCTATAGTGAAATTTGAAGTCAAAGAGGGCACTGTGATTGCCACCAAATGCTAATCATAAAGCGAGTGCTTATGCAACATTAATATACGTGGGAGTCGGCAAGAGATGTCCGATCTCCAAGTGAAGAAAGAGTTTTCTTAAAGTGTTACAGTCCACTTGCGATCATTTGAGTTTTGTGTATTTAATGTGAAATCGACGAAGAAACAACATGAACATTTCCCCAACTTTGGTCCAACTTTTTTAAACAGATGCTACAGAAGTAAATACAGACGAACTCGCTAAAAACGAGCACAAAGGGATTTTTGCTCATAATAACCGAGTGCTTGTAAAAAAAGAGTTTGCGAAAAAAATCATAAAAATTCTTCATAGTGGCTTTTTTTCTTCTTTTTAACCTCTATCCAGTACCAAAGAAGTTTATTAATTTGCTTTAAACTATCTGAAAATCTACATGCATACATGCAATATACCAGACAGCCCGGTTATCACATCCAGAGACTACAATTTTGTTCTTGTTAGAACTCATCAGTCTGGAATAGTGAACAACTGAGCTGGAGGCAGATGTCAGCTCATTGAAGATGAGAGTGCTAACAAACTGGTAGATAAAGTAAATTTATCTCACCAGCGACTGTCCTCAGCATGGTGCTGTTCAACTCGTGAATTGAAAGCAAAACTTGGGTATTTAGCAGTAAGCTACCACCTCTAAGCCAAGGCTAAGGCTAAGTGCGCAAATGTAGTTCTGCTTTAGTCCTGGCTTACCAGCTATTCCCTATAGTTTATCCCCTACATATATTTCACCCCGCATTTTATAAATCTTGGGTCCCTTTTTGCCTCAGACCTGGGCTGACAGGTGTCTTTTCTCCCCCCTCCCTATGCACGCCCTAGGATGATAGTGGCAAAAGCCAACGATTATTGCACAAAATTGAAGCTTGCACCAAGCCCCCAGTTATCAAAATATCTTTGAACTTACTAATATAAAGAAACCAGTTCACTGTATGAGCAGGGAAAAAAGTCATGTATTTGTACATGCTTTTACAAAAAATTGTCTAAATGAGAACATAACCTTTCATTTAGCTTTTCAAAAATTAATGATATCCCAACAAAACATAAATGTGAAGAGGGGGCCAAGTTCGATTGAAATGAAGTTCAGGATATGCGATGTCACCAACAAAAGAGCTGAGATCAAACAGATTTTAAGTTCCATAGCAGATCCCCACAAATTTTGTACTGTCCAATGTTCTTCAATTCACTTTAAAAAGGTTTTTTACTTCCTTTGCAATTGGATTTAAAACTCGGCAAGTTACTTTAGGATTGGAGTGGTCAAATGTTTTGAAAATAATTTATTGACGACTACAACTTGCCGCAAGTTTAAAATCCGATATCAAAGTAAAATATTGTTTTTTAAATGAATAGAAGAACATTGGACAATACAACATCTTTGACAAACTGTTATGGAGCTTGGTACTATTTGATCTGAACTCTTTTGTCGAAGGCATCGTCCCCGAACCTCATTTCGATCGAACTTGGGCCCCCTTATCAGATTTATGTTTTCAAGGACAGCCTTAAATGGCTAATAAAATTCTAGCATGCCACAAATAAAAGACAAGTTCGAATAGGAAGCATTAAAAGAGGCGCAGAGGTTCATTGTTGCAGCTTCATTTGAAGTTAAAAGTCGTGAAAACACAGAGTAGAAAAACATACTGAGTAAAAATAGTTTTAACTTATTCCTGACATATTATCGCAAGCAATAAACGTTCTAGAATACTTACAACGGTTGACTTTAGAAATAGATTATTTTCCTTGCTTTCATTTAGAAATCATAATCTTAAGCCATCTACAACAATCAAATTTTCACAAGTTTATAATTTTATTGACGAATTCGGAAAGGAAACTGGAATTGGAAACTCTGCGTCTGCGAATTACAGAAAGAAAACAAAGTTGAAGTTGAAGTGCTCTAATGTCAATGTACCTGTTGTGCTGTCGTCTGGTTCGCATTTCAAGAAAGTGCTCCATCATAGGAATGAAGTGTCGATTTGTAAAAATAAATAGCACATTTATATGAAAAAACACCAGAATATGAAACCATGCTTTGCATTTTGTAACCCTTTCTTTCTGAATTTTTAATAATGTACTACGGGGCTAACTTTAGTGCTACTTGATATAGTTTGATAGAACTTATTTGTTAATCTTTAATCAAAAACAAATCCTTTCTTATTTCGATTCTATTGAACCATTTATGTCTAAATTAAAGCATTAAGTAAGAGGGGAAGCAGCAGAACTCATCAGGACACGCAAACTGAGCTGTACTGCAAACTGGTACATACAATATGACATCTTTAGTAATTTTAAGGAAGGGGATAGGGTTGAGGGACTCTCCCTCGGCAATTTTTCGAAATTGAGCCCCCCCCCCCCCTCCTCTTAAAGAAAATTCATTTGATTTTGATACTTGAATTCAAATTATGTGTTTCGCAATCACGAACTGCGATAGAACGCAACGCGTAGGATTTTTGATTCTACAAATGATTCTTGTCCCCAGAATCGACTTTCATTATACCCAACATTACATGATAATCTGTTGAGAAAAACAGCATCTTGCACACAATAAACCTCTGCAAGCACGTCTTTTCTCTTGGGCGGTGGTGTCGCAGAGTCCTCTGGAACACGGGCCTCCGCGAGCACGTCTCCTCCTGAGCGGTGGTGCGTGCTTACGGCCAGGACACCACCACCCAGGAGGAGGTCCCGCTTGTAGAGGTCGAAGGACAGTGGTGCTGAAAGAGGTCCAGGTATGAAAATCAAAGGAAGATCAACTGCGGTCAAGTGAGAGTGAAAAGCAATTTGTGATTTATCAAAAAACCTTTTAAAACCATCCAGGATGATTGAAGAGGGGGTTCCAAATGGAAATTTTGCGAAACGAAGTCCTAAACCATAATATCAAGCAGTATTTACTGTAATGGGAGGAGTTGTATTCTCCCAACTTGTTGAAATTTTTACCGAAATCAAACCCTATATAATCGTATATTAATATGTCATCATTTTTTCTGCTTGGAGAGTTAGATTTTCTCTCGACACTTTTCAAAGTTGAAGTTAGAAAGGCAATTACACGCCATATTTGATGAAGATAAGAAGAGATGTTGTAAGAGAATTCTCCTCGAGAAAAATTTAGAATTGAAGTTTCAAAAATACAATTTTAGACGATCTTCGATTATATAGGAGAGGAGGCAGGTCACGTAGAGAGAAAAAGATTATTTTCTTGGACCTCATCCCTTTGATCTCGACCAGCTACGTCCCTATCTTATTTATTTTTAATGAAAATATTTCAAAAAACCCTCCAACCATTTTTTTAAAAAAATCATTGTTTTGATTTTTTTATGAAATTAATTTTTAATTTTCAACCTAATTAGTCTGAAAAGCAAACATCTATGTACTTCTGTTCACCTGTAAAGGACCCCCAAAAATTCATTGCAACAGGCCCCCAAATCAGAAGTGGCTGCTGGATGCAACAGGAACAAATAAAGGTTTTACAAATTCTGCGCCTAAATGTATATGAATTATCTATCAAACCTAAAGCACACAACCGTCATTGGTACGTGTTACCAATATAGTGTTGTGCTCGAAGAATAGTAACCTAAATTGCGCATAATTCTAAGCTTTTATGAACGATGCGATTTTGAGCAGTATTGTAATCTCTTAATTTCTACCATTTACCACCAAGGACGTATTTGTAGATCTTTTATTGTCTATGTGTTCATTTTATCTTTCTGTAAGCCTTTATATAATGCAGGTCACATTACCGATTACATAAAATAAAAATTATTTTATTATAACAATACTTTTTTCCCCCCACTAAAAGCTTTGAAAGAAAGAGCATCTGTTTAAATAGCTTTAAACTTAATTAAGTAAAGAAAAAATACTGTAATACAGAATACAGTATTGTCTCAACAGCAAATTTACCGTGTAATTCTAGGAAGTTGTGTAATATATGGGGAGTTGCACAACTGGTGACTTGTGGAGCTTTTACTGTATGTGTTCATTTTTCTGCAAGCTTCTATATAACGTGGGATTTGAAAATGCAGTGGAGGAAATTGAATGAAAAAAAAAATGACTTTTCTAAAAACTTCTCCAAAAATTATTGATTGAAAATGAATGAAATTTCAAACAATGCTACACATAAAAACTATCAGAAAAAAATATAGTCAAAAAATAGAAGTTGGCATCATTGAAAAGATGGAAATTGAATTAATTGTCTGTTCTGGAGAAATGCAACAAAAACTAAGTAACTGGACACACATGCAGTAAACATAAGATCTAAGTATTAAAAGCAAAAATTTTCAGTTTTATCTTCCAGGATGAATAAATGAAAGAATTATCTAAGATGGAAACAGCCAACATCCATGCATACATCTGAAATACAACTTGCTAGTGCAGTCGAACCCGTTCACAATGAGTGTGAAGGAAGTATTAGTAATTAGTATTAGTATAAGTCATTTGTA